>NW_010160102.1:65551-81959 GCF_000695765.1 Mesitornis unicolor | reverse complement strand
GCTGTGTGACCACACTGCAAGCAGGAAGAGCCGATTAATTTTCTTATTCACTTGGCTTGAGGTTTTGGTATTTCAAGTATATTTTTAGCATTCTTCTGTCTTAATTCCTTTAAAATACTTGGCTGTCTCTAGATCTATTCTGTGCCCTCAATATTGTCTTCCAACATTACTTTCCCCCCCCTTGTGTACATATATGGAAACTTCATATGGAGCCAAAGAATTACAAATAAATGTTGTACTCGGGGAATTTCTCTTACGGGACATGTTTTTTCCCCACATTATTTTTTTAAGGTACAACTGTTTGATTAAACACTAAACAACAAAAAACAATTAGAGTGATGAGGTTTCCGTACTTTCTAGTATACTTAGCAGAGTTAGAGCAAATACTTGATAAACTGCTTCAAATTAAGAAGCTTCCTGGGTTTATTGGATCTTTGTTTCTGATTTCTTTCTTGCATTGGTGTTTACAAGAGGCTTCTAAGGCACCAGAGAGCGGTTGGCACCCAATTACAACACCTGACTTTTCCTTTTATTAGGCTGGGTCAAGAGACGTTCTTGCCTTTTTTAAACTAACTCTGCAGTTAGATAAGTTAATGTTGAAATTCTATGTATTTTGTATTTATCTGTATCTAACATTGTTAAGGGGATTTATTTGAAAGTAAGAATAAAAATTCTACCAAACTGTAAAGAGGCTTATAGAAGTGGTTTTGTTTATATATCGTCTCCAGCTGGAACTGCAAACATAAGCAATAGTTTAATATCTTACAGGCCATCTGGGAATGGGATTTGTTTAAGGGGAAAGCATAGCACCATAGATCACACATTATGTATTTCTCTCCATATTGAAAATCTTTGCCAAATATTCTTCTGGTATCTTTGCTGTGCCTCCTGCAGAGAGAAGCAGCTGCAGTCCTGAAGTGACCATTTGCCCACCATTTTAGAGGCTGCATCTCTTCTTTTCTGTCTATATTTCTCTTATTTTCCTCCTGAGAAGTTGAGAGTCTAGTGGAGGCTTTTAGAGAAGCTGACAGACAGCCTCTTGCAGTCCTTTCTAGTGATGGTTTTGTCACTTTGTTGGTTCTTTTTTTTCCCTAAAGCAGAAGAATACCACAGTTTGATTGCGAAACATCATAACATTACTGGTATAGATATTGCATTTATTTCCACATAGGCATAAGAATACACAATGTAAGTCATTATTCTATTCCTGATCTGTTAAAAGTATTGAGTAAATGCAGTCACTGCTTCTCAAATGCTCTATTTTGGCTGGATTTTACTCAGTCTTCCTGATGTAGTGCATTACAGTGAGCTGACATTTGCAAAACTGATTTAAAAATCTTTCTTCCTAGATGTTAAGCCAACTGATCAAATATAGTGTGAGCAGAGTTAACTTGCTTTTTCAGTATATATTTGCTGAGGGGAAAAGTAATTTCTGTGATCTAGATCTACTTAAGAATAAAAAATACCTGAGCTTTTGACTTGAAGCAGTACAAAATGACTGGAATTGGATTGAACAAAGAAGTGTTCTGGGGTTGAACATGAGTGGGAAGGGAAAATCCAAAATAATACTGATGGACAGCAAATAATTGCTTCCCACCTTCTGATGTAGTTTGTACTTCTGACAGACTGAAAACCTGAAATTAAACCTACCTGTCTGCATTGTGTTGTTTGATCTCTTTAGTAGGTGTTGGATGTGGTAGTGCCCACAATCTGACTCTTACGTGGAACGTCCTGGCAAAGGACCTGAAAGTGTTTTATGGAGCAAGCTGAAGCTGTTACAGGATTTATCAGTGCAATAACCGAGTCACAGAAAGACAGTGAATGTTTGGCAGGCTATGGCAGAGGTTTGCGTATAACCTGTTCTGAAATGTGGGTTACAGAACCCGAACTACTTTGTTCAGTCATGACACTAGAAAAGCTGTACATGCAGAAAAGCACACTTTGCTAAGAAACCTTGGGTGAGGGAGCTAAAGGAGGAGGGAGGACAGAGAAGTAAAATACAAGTGCAACAATAGATCTCATAATTATGCCAGAAAATTGTGTTAAAATCCATTCTTGTTCTACTTGCTCCACATTAAATAAAATCATGCTAATGCATTTCATGTCTTTTCTAATTTTTAAGAGCAACAGCTGCTTTGCATTGATCATGTGCTGTCTCTCTGGACTTGGAGTTTGGTTTTTTTTAGTGTTTATGGGGAAATGATGCTCTGTATTCGAAACAATTTGCAGTACAGAGCATCCTGCAGTATTGGTGAAATTCTGACTAAACTAAAACATGTATTTTGCTAGGTTTTTAAGTCAACCTTTTGAAAAGGGGCTGTTTCATTCTAGTTAGCTTCTAGACAGCTCTAGTTTATTTAAATAAACTCTATAATAATATTTTTTCTTTTTTTCTCCAGATAAATATTTACTGTGTACAAACGGACTGCAGTACTTGCTGCATCTTCTAATCCCTGATTCTGTTTAGATTCAATTAACTGTTTTTCGAAAGCTTTGTTTCCAGAAATAGAATCCCAACTCATAACTGAATCTGCTTGTGATATGTAGCAGTGGTTTGGTTTATGCTGCCAAGTACAGAAACGGGAAGATAGGATTGCTTTATATCAGGGTCAAGTCTTTTTTTTTTTTTCTCATACCAATGGCTTGTTTGTGTGACTTTTGAATAATGATGGCTAAGAGATGGGGACAGGAATTGTGACAAGGCAGGCAGGAGTATGCCCGTGTGCAGGGTGTCATGTAGCAGTCCTAAGGAGGAAATCTCAACTTCCACCATCTCATGTGTCAAGAGAAGAGGTGTTTTGAAAAGATACTAATAATGTATTCATATGGAAAATAGACAGCTTTTTCCTTTTATTTTTCTCTCTTCTTTTTTTAGTGATAAAAGAGCTGAAGACAATATACTGAAACTGAAAGTGAGACTACTTAATTTTATGGTAAGTTTATTTTCCTTTTTCCTTTACTTTTAAGAATTAACCTGTGGAACTAGCTATTGCATGAAAATTAACCGGGAATCAGAGCCAGTTAAGGAGATACCACTAATGTTGGTAACTACACAGATATATTGAGAGACTGTAACTGTGAATCACAAACTTCTCTGTGTGTCTATGAATATATTAACTAATTTACAAAGGAATTTTCCCCAAAATACTTTCCTGTGGAAATGTGTTTGTGCCCCTGAAAGTGAGGTGCACTGAGCCTGCTCTGAAGGAGTTAACGGGTTTCCTGCTTCACCGAAATACTTTTTTTGTTTTGTTTATGAATGTCTTTTTCATTAGTATAGATTACTTACTCAGAAGAGCGGATGCATAAATCACTGTATGTCCTTTCAACAGTATAGTAGATGAGTATATTTTGGGACTTTAGTTTGTTAAACAGGAGTTAACTTAGCCAGCTACAAAGGACAAGGAACTCTGTGCAAGCTATTCCTTGAAATGTGTGCTCAAAATCTGTTGTTGTTTGATCCCAAAAATATGAGAATTGGTGACCCCAAAATATCCTTCACAAACAGGGCTTGGAAATGGTCATAGACAAATGAGGAAAGGTGAAAGCAAAATAACAGGTAATTTTAGTACAGTGACAGTATAATCTAGGACTGTTATGGCTTTTACATAACAGTAGAATTCAGTTAAATTTCAAAAAATATGGTCAATTATAATTTTTATTGTTTGCTGTCTTTTAAAGTAATATTATGTATCACTGAGTAAAATTAATGCTTGATTAAAAAGCACTCTAAGCTGAAATCATGAGCAGTTTGTTGTAGCTGGAATGCTGAGATCTCTGGATCACTACCACCTTTTCTCATGCTGTGTGGGGAGAATGCTTCTATTTTAAAATGATGGAACTGGGCAAAATGAAATTTATGATCTGAACTTGCTGCAAATCATTTGTATTGATCTGTTTTGTTTCCATTCTGCCGAAGCTAATGGAAACCATTTGTCACCTGACTTGTCCCAGTTGATTTGGAAAACCACCATACCATTTATCAGGCCAGTTGAAGGTCTGAGCAAGCATGCTTATGTCTGCAATCACGAAGATATATTTAACTTCCGGCAAAGTAAAAAGGATCAAGTGAGAGTGTTCTAATACTGGCTTAAATACACCGTCTGTATATTCATGCATGTATCTTACTGAAATGCAGTAATTATAAACCTGACGTGGGGATCATGATAGGTCCTGTCTTGTTTGTGTTTCTCTATTATAAGGTCAATAACAGGTCATTGCCTCCTGTAAATCAACATCTCTCTACTGATTTAAACAAGTAGGTAACCATTAGGAACTGGATTGATGCTAGCCCTGGGTTAACATTTAGGTCCTGGTCTATATTAAAAGCAATATGAGCTCCTCATTCTCTTCCTTCAGAAGAGGAAGGGATAACTGCAGTCTCTTAATGTTCCCTGCACATACGTTTCCACTTTATGTCCCCTCTTTTCTGGTGGAGGATGAGTGTGGAAAAGTGTTGTGTTACTGTGTGGTTCAGGTATAGGTGCTGGCTTCTCGTCTGCCCCAGTCTATGCTTGCATTTTTATTATTCATAGTGATGGGATAGAAGGAAGAGGCCTTAACAGCACTAGAAAACTAAATTAAGTTAGTATCTCTAAGAATTGTTTTTTTCAGCTGGGTGTTCTTTTACCTGCAGCAATCCCTTGCTATATCCTCGTACTCTTAAAACTGATTCCATTATTTTCATGTGAAGAAGTGGTTGTAAACACTGTGTCTTGCTCAACTCGGTTTACAAATGTGGACTTTGGTGGCCAAAGCTTACCCCTAATCTGTACAAATCACTGTACAACAGTAGTGACTTGAGTTGCACAAGATCCCACCTGGACCCAAGACTCTGTGGGGATAAGGATGAAGGCCTAAGCCCAGAAAAGTGGTTGGTTTGGTTTTTTTGTATCTCAGTGCTCCATGGTTAATGTGACTTTGAAGATGGAAGCAAGATTTTGGTATTCTCCACCATAACTGTCATAAATTCTACTTCTGCTCTGTTCCCCATTGCAGAGTCATTAATGGTGCTGTGTGGCAGCAAGAAGGAACACTGTCTGGTTTTCATAAAAATGTTGATTAAAACAGTCTGAACACAGTATGATTAAGGAGTATTGAAGCCAACTGTGAACCCTGACAAATAGTTTGATTCATGTTTTATAACACGAGTTTAAACCATAGTTTGGTTCATTTTAAAGCCAGGTCTTAAACATTTTGTTTTTAAATTCATGTCCCGCAATTCATTATAGGCAAAAGTCTTAGATATCCAGCTGTCTGATCTGTGGGGTCAGGAACTGACAACTTTTCACTCTGTATGAAATATGACTGTAATTTAAGCAGTGTCTGTCTGAAACAGAACTGTTATGTAGGTGTCTGGTTGTTCCCTTTGCAAAGAAGATTTCCCTTTGAAATGCCTGATGTTCAGTTTGAAACTCCTACACATCTTTAAAGTTTTAAGACGTTCTAAACTTTTATTATTCTTAAAATAATAGAATAGTGTAAAAATGTAATGTTGTTTACTAAAGCAGTATAAGCTGACTCATCCCGAGTCTAAGGAATGCTTGTTGTTATGGTGTATTTTTATAAACAACCCAAGTTTTAGATGGTCTCATCTGCTGTACAAACAGTCAGCACAGTCTGTGTTCAGTGGAAAATCCAGTGAATGGGATTGAGAACTTAAATTCAGGTACCCAAATTCAGAGGCTGGTTTACCAGCCTCTTGGCTCCAGGTGCTTCTGCAGAGGTTTGGATTTTGTATTCTGCTTATTTTTAGAACTCTTCAGGAAATCAGCAGTTAGGCTAGCAGAACTGTCTTAGCAAAAGGTATACTGCCAATAATGGAGGTTCTTGTAAGACTCAGGAAAAAGTAGAAAATAATTTTAAAGGTGGTGGTGTGTTTTCTCAGCGGAAATAAATGTGCTTCTGTGGTCAGAGCTCTTTTTGGTGTGTTGCATTGATGTTTCATTGATGGAGAGAATTTCCTTTGTAATCCAATCTTTTCTGGCCTCCGTCCATGCGTAGTTTCTCATGATTGTTTTCAGAACAGTTATAAGTGACAATGTAGGCTTTTAGTATTTATTAATATGCAACATAGATTGCATGAATTGTTTTTTAACATTGATTTCTAACTCAGCTGGGGCTTTCTGATCAGCTGTCGGCTGTGTGGAGCCACTGTTCCTAAAGAGCAGCAAAACGGAGTCGTTCTCTTTTTCACTTTGCATGTATGCTTTTCTGTCACCAAATGCTGATCACATTCAACAATTTAAGACTTATTTTTTTTAACCTCCTGATGCAGTTGTAGTCAGTCTGCTGTGATTTATCAACCACGTCATCAAAGATGGTTTTGTACTGCTTAATTAAGCATAACTTCTGTCTATGGGACTTGGTGTACCTTCTCACTAGTATTTCAAAATCAAGCAGTGCAATCTTTTTATTCCTGTGTGGGAAATGTTCTCCAAAGTGCAGTGTTTGGGCTCAGTGTAATTCTAAATTTCCTATCTAATAGGCCTTGAATCTTGCATCTTTTTTTAAATATGTGAGAATGTGACAGCGTAAGTCTGATATGAGAGATGTCTTAAAGTAAATGAGCTCTGCTACTGAATTGTGTCCTTTGTTTTGGTCTGGACCCAGCACGTAACAATTGAGAAAGTTCTTCCAGAATCCCTTTCAGGATAAAATTTTTTCAAAACAGTTGACTAAATCTACTCTTGAAAATCTTTACTTGGGTACCCGAGAAGTTGTCTGATTTTCTTGAAAGTTGCAGATCTCTGAAATTTGTATGAGGTGTAGCTTATTGAAAACTTGAAATATTTCAGTGAAATTGAGTAAATAAGGTTTAATTAGCATTGTAATATGTATAATTTTCACCTCTTGTTTTGTCTCTCCACCACCCTTTCTTAAGCCAGATAAGGCAACCTAGCACGCATTTGCTTTTTCTGTATTTACTTCAGTCTTTTACATTCTCTGCTTCACTGACTTTAAACAATATCAGTCTGCAGGTAGTAAAGGGAAAACTCAGATATGGAAAAAAATTTGTTTTGGTTACAAAAGAAAACCGATTGAAAATGGGATTATCAAGTCTGCAGGTAGTAAAGGGAAAACTCAGATACGGGAAAAAATTTGTTTTGGTTACAAAAGAAAACCAATTGAAAATGGGATTATCGGAGAGATGAGTTATTTAAAAAATTGTGGATTCTTCTGCATTTTACTGGGTATGTTTATCTGTAGGCAGCTCAAGGGCTTGAAAATGTCAAGACAAGTGAAGGAAAAATGGCACAAAGCTGAGGAAGGGAGAGATTCTTCCCTTGGGAATCGGGAATGAGCTCAACAGGGAGCAGGGGTGTCCTGCAGATACTGCTGCTGCTTGACATGAGAAGGCTTTACTTTTGTTTGTGAAAACTACTGTTTGTAGGGAAATATTCAGGAATATTGTACAAAAAATAAAGCTGTGAGTTCAGTGGGTTTGTGAGTGTATTGCTACCTTCCCCTGCTAAATTACATTTTCCCAGACTGATCTAGAAAACATTGATTAAAATACATTAATAGTTAATATTACAACACTCACTCTGTCAGATTTATGTTTCTGTTAGATGTCTGAGCTGACTTTGGGAACCATACAACTGGCTCCTGCTCTCATACCATCCAGGTAGCTGTTTATCTACCACTTTATTGGTATTTCATTAGACAGGAGACCTACAAGAACTGTGATTAAAGCCTCTGGCCATGCATTTTTCAAGAGCTCCTGTTACATCTGTGCCTTTGCAGTAGTAAAAGCTGGTCATTCTGGCTATGGAATGGTGCCTTCAGTTTGGTCTTCAGTTGTGTGGTGTTTAGTCGAAATTCATGTGTAAATCTTAATGTGAGAGAAAGCAAACTGCTGGCCTTGAAAGCATGAGAGTGACTCAAACACCAGCAACAGGTACTTCTTTCTGCTGCTCTCCTAATAAGCCTCTGCTCCATTCAGTGGTTCAGCCCTAAATCTGGGTTGGGAGCTGAGTCTCCTCACTTACTTCAAGGAATAAGTCAAGGGATGCTTGCAAGGAGAGCTATGTTGACTTTTTTTGTTTATTATTTAAAAAGCAACCGATCAAAACCTACAAAAACCCAACAAACAAACCAACAAAACAAAGCTCCATGTTTTCCAGTTCTCGGGAACAAGTTATGTTGCATTAAAAAACTTATTTATCATTACTTCAGAATTATAAATGTAGCTAAATAATCAAACATACTTACACCAAAATTTTTGGTATTTCCATCTTGATACTTATCCAGCTACTGTAACATCAGATTATTTACTCCTCATCAAGTTTGGTAGATGTGACATTTTACATCTATTTGCAGGAAGATTTAACTCCAAGTACAGATTTGTAATTATAATTATTTTTAATTAAAATAATACCTAAATTCAAATACTCACCTCATTGTATTTTTTTTAAATATTAATCTGTAATTTCAAGGAAATGCAGGGTTTTGGTAAGATGAGAATAGATGTATTACTGTATCTTTTTCAGTCATAAATGGAAGGGAGTACTGCAGTGCTGTGGGGTTTTTCTTGCTAGTGTTTCAGCTGGTAGACCAAATAGATGCTTTGACAGACTGACATTGCATGAATATTTCAGTTATATTACCAGTTTACGTTGTCTGCATTTTTTTTGTGTACAATGCTGTCTTTTGATCTTATTCCCTGCTTGTATTGCCTACTGTAAAATAGGAGTTAAAGGGCATATCAGGAGTTTTTCAGTACCTTGCTAGCTATGGGCTAGACTTGGTAGTATTTTATCTAAGGCACCATGGCTCTCTTTTTACCTCCTTGCTAGAGTGACACTGTTGATCTTGTAATTCCTATTAGCCTCCCTGCCAGCTTCTCTAGTTCTTTGTCTCCCTTGAGTACAGTATCTTCTAGGATGCTGGTAGGGATACCTGCCTGATTTGAAAGAGAATAAAAATTAGAGATCGGGGTTGGCTTTCCTCCCCAGCACCTTTTTTATTTTTTTTTAATTATTTAATTTAATTTTCTCTGTAATGTTCTCTTACTGCTTCCGTGGCTCTGCTGGTAGTCCTCTCACTGCCCAGTTTATGGAGCAAGACCATAGCAGACTGCAAAAGAGTAAACTAGTAACAGGGCAATCTTGGAGAATTTGGATCATCTGGAAGAGCAAGGTGGATTTAAAAGATGTGGAAATAAATCTGTGTATTTCTGTTATATCTTCGTAGTGTGGGTCATCTGCATTTTAATCTCTGATTGCTGTATCTCAAGAGGAAGGCAGTGCAAGCATGTGTAGGCTCTAAGAAAAAGGCAGCTGCCTCCTTCCTTCCCCGTGCTTCTTCCTACCGGTCCCTGCTGTTTCCCTTGTCTTAGCACTTCTGTTGCTGTTGCTAGTTTTTATTGAAAAACTAATCACTTGAAGAAAAAGGAAAAAAGTCACTTTCACTGGGCTAGGTTCCTGAACAATAGCATAGTCATGTGAAAGCAGAAGGAGTCTGTGGATATATGAAGAGGTTTAAGAGTTTCACCTTCTGTTTCTTGAAATCAGTAGATTTCCCTGTTTCCCATGCAAGTACATATGAGAAGCTGCCTCCCTGCCCTTCCCAAACTTTGTCACCACTCTGTGCTGTGTGATTTCTAACACATAGAACAGATATAACTGTGCTTGAGCAGCCAGTGGGGTCGTGTTTATTATGCATTGAGTTTTGAGTTTTTGTTGAATTTTTTAAAATCATAAATTACAATTTTCATCATTACTGAATAAATGTTTGCACTTGGAAGTTGGCTAAGAAAATATTCTTTAATGTGGAAGAGTTTGCTGTACGTAATTTACAGTTCTGTCGTTACTATACAAGCAAATCTAATACTGCTGGTTACCAGTGGACTACAGAGCAGAAGGACTGACACTTCTTACTGGTGGTGTGGAGTAAGTGTATGGTGTTCATGCAAATCAGACTTGCCAAAGAATAATTATAGTGAATGGGCAGTAATTGAACTGCAAGCCAATATTCTATTTTGGTGTTTCATCCTTTGTGTGGAGCAAATTGTGTTGCTGAAGACTGCGTCTGAAAAGTAATGGCTGCTGCAGTCTGAGATGTGACTTGAAAGTAGGTGCAGATTGTGATTCAAAATAGTGTTCTGTGAACATGGGATTCATTGTGTTTTCTTATTTTGAACTCAGTGGATGAATGTCAAGCATCTATGAATATAAACATGGAAAAGTTCCATAACATCTGCTACTAATTTTTACCAGATGAAAGTGGTAATGATGATGAATATTTTTGTTTATGGTGCTGATACAGTGGCTTAAATAAATTCACTTGCAGGCTGAATGCCTAATTGAAAATACATGATTGTATCACCAAATTGTTGACTTAGTGCTCACTTAAATTTTTAATTGTTTCCAGTTGCTGGAGAGTTTATGGTTTACTATTTTAGAGAAATAATAAAATATTACAGTGAAATCAGGCATTGTTAAACATTAAATGAAGAAAATAGTTACAGGTTACCTATTTGCACAGTTAGATTTTTACTTGGGTTATGTTGGGCCGCTGTCTTTGAGTGGTACAAAAGGTGTGTCTTTTAAACAAAACAGACTTCACTGAGGCTTTGACCATGTTGTCAGTTGCCATTGCAATCACCCACTATTCTCAGTGCTCTTCTTCTGTCTTGCTGTTTCCCGCACTGTTATGGAGCGTTTATGATGTCTGAGGAAAAGCAAGGCCCGTGGGTGAGTGGCAGGAGGGATGTTCAGCCTTTGAATGCTGGGTGATGGTTCTTGTCAGGCAAAGGACTCCTGGAGAGACCCAGTAGCGTGAACACAGAATATGTTTGTTTTCTAGACTGTTGAGTATCCACCACAATTGCTATTTCATAGGCTGCATAGGATGAGAGAGTAAAACACCTTAAAACATATGTAGCAAAAAGGCAGTTCATCATAGTGTCAAAGACACATGCTTGTTCTGTCCTCATTTTCTTAGATATGGGTGGTTTTTCACAAAGTGGTTCTGGCATTGAGTTCTCCTGTTTGTGATCCCAGCAAGAATCTGATTTTGGAAGTTGACAGTGAGATGGACAAGACTTGACTGGTCTTTGGTATGATGCTGTGTTCATAGAGGGTTTGTACTGGTTTTGTTCTGCGGGGTGCCTAACTAAAGAATCTGATAGCTGTGCAAAAACTGGCTTGCAATAAGTTTCAGCAGCTATGTGAGGCAGCTCAGTCACTAACTAGACTGACTGGTGTCAAAACAAATCTGTGTGCTTTAGTAGTGAGACTTTGTGAGTCAACTGGAACCATAGTTCATTATCAACTGCCAGACTGCTAATAGGCCAAAATGATAATAAGCTTTAAGAGAGTGAATTTTTCCAAACTTTTCTGGGACCAACTACAGTCACTCAGATGGTAGCTAGAAGAGGAACGGAATTATATCAGCTAATAGGCCAAAATGATAATAAGCTTTAAGGGAGTGAATTTTTCCAAACTTTTCTGGGGCCAACTACAGACACTCAGATGGTAGCTAGAAGAGGAATGGAATTATATCGGCAACAAGAGGTGCTCTTCAATTTCTATGTGAACTTGGGCTAATTGGAAATACAAGTTCCTAAACAAGAGTTGTTGATAACCTGATAATGATAAGCAGAGCTCTCATCCTTCCCAGACATTGCGATTTTTTACAAGTTCCTAAACAAGAGTTGTTGATAACCTGATAATGATTTGCCTGTCGGGATAAGCAGAGCTCTCATCCTTCCCAGACATCACGATTTTCCAAGTGTTTGATTACACTGATCCATTGTTATTTCAGCAGCATAATCTTCCAGTTATTGGCTTGTTGCACCCTCATGTTGAAGTTGAGAGAAGGAGGTTGTTGTGACGATGTTGACAGAAACAAGAGTTGTTGATAACCTGATAATGATTTGCCTGTCGGGATAAGCAGAGCTCTCATCCTTCCCAGACATCACGATTTTCCAAGTGTTTGATTACACTGATCCATTGTTATTTCAGCAGCATAATCTTCCAGTTATTGGCTTGTTGCACCCTCATGTTGAAGTTGAGAGAAGGAGGTTGTTGTGACGATGTTGACAGATATAATTGCAGAAACATCGTAACGTGCTTGTTAGGTATGCAGAGGAGTGTCTTTGCTTACAAATGGATCAAGTCCAAAGCCATCTGCTTGTGTCTACTATTGTTGTGCCCTGCTCAGCAACATGAGGACAGGGATGAAAACATCCTGTTAGTTGCCTTGGGAAGCTGCTGGTTTACAGCAGGAGATGCAGTTGTCATCAGGTGATCCAAACCCAAGAGAGCAAGCAAGCAAATGGATGTTACATGTCTATGTATCCTAATTGTGCTTTATTAGGTGTGTGAGGAAGTGTGTGGCTGTGTTCTCTCTCTGTTATGTACATGTACTAACAGTTCATTCCCTGACTTCAGTATTTTGCTGAGAGTTTTGAACCTATTAGTACTTGAGATTTTAGAAAAGAAGTGCACATCTCTAAGGAAGAAAATGACATGGGTACAGTTTCACTGGTGACTTCCAGAATTAGACTGTGGTGTGGTTAGTTGTCATCAGGTGATCCAAACCCAAGAGAGCAAGCAAGCAAATGGATGTTACATGTCTATGTATCCTAATTGTGCTTTATTAGGTGTGTGAGGAAGTGTGTGGCTGTGTTCTCTCTCTGTTATGTACATGTACTAACAGTTCATTCCCTGACTTCAGTATTTTGCTGAGAGTTTTGAACCTATTAGTACTTGAGATTTTAGAAAAGAAGTGCACATCTCTAAGGAAGAAAATGACATGGGTACAGTTTCACTGGTGACTTCCAGAATTAGACTGTGGTGTGGTTTTTTTTGTTTGTTTGTGTGTGTGTGTGTGTGTGTTGTTATTCTGTGGTTTTGTTTTTTTTTTTCCCTAATCACTGTAGCAACTGTTACAGACCAGCTGCCTATTCTGTGTTTTATTCTACTTTCGGATCCTCTTGAATATACAGGTTACCTAATGGCTTCCAGCAATAACTGCAACATAATACAAAGATACCAGAGTTTGAACTGATTGAAACTCTTCTGGCAGAAGGTGTCTGGGCATTGATAATGCTAGTGGTGGAGAGTCAGCTGCTTGGAAGAAGAGCCTTTTTTTGGCTCCAGATGTATGAGAGAGGAGCTCAGGAAGGAAGAGAGTTTTCGCCTCTTATTCGGCAGGGTGAAAAGAAACTCTTGGTCTTTGGAGGAGCTAATGTCAGGGACTTGATGTTTTGGATTAGTGGGAACTAGGTAAAATTAAGGCATATCAGTCATAACATGTAGAGATTATGCTGCTCAGAAGCAACTGGAAAAAAGTGATTCATTGTGTGAGATTATTACTGAAGAGAAATGTATTTACAGATAGCCTTGTAAGTAATGTAAGAGATAGTGACATAAGAGTGTATTTCTCTTTTGTTTATTAACAAAAAAATAAATCACACATGCACACTAAAACCCCCCAAACAACCAGAAAACTCCACAACAATTTGGAAATCCAGTAGTAGTTTATCTTTGGCCTAAATGTCAAAGGTAGGTTAAGTATCACAGGGATATTCATTTTTGCTTTAATAGTGTGTGAAAGAGGACACTTTAAGAAACAGACAGAGCAATCCTGAGTCTTGCTGCTTTTGTGCGAGCCTTCATCAAGTCTGGAGTACCATTCTGGAACTATAAATGCAAACTGGCTCCTGTTTTGATAGCAGATCTGAGGATATTGCTACCAATTATTATTACCTGCGACATTGCTTTATGATATTTGTATTGCAGTGGTGTATTTGAACATGTGTATATTTTGAGGCAGATACATGAATTTGCACTGTAAACTGATTAGTCCTGAATATTTTTATTTAATAAAAACAAATAACATGGCAAATACTGCCTCTTTCTAGAAGTAATTGTAATGTTAATCACAGGTACTTCTATATAATAAAAATGTACATTTTCAGATGAAAATGAATGAATTGTATCAGAAGAACTAGAGTGTGACATGAGGAAAATAATTTGGTATCTAATGATCACTAGTTATTAGAATTGTCATGAAGCAGCTTGTAGACAGTGAAGCTGGTAGGGGCAATTTGTTTTACTTGGAGAATTATTCACATGATGTGCTTGGAGAGGGTAGGCAAGAAAAGAGAAAGTCAAACAGGCCAGGACCTTGGCATAACACTTTATGTAATGGCTTCCTCATTATATTTTTAAAACGTGTGTTAAGCTGGACTTGATATAAAAACTCCCATATGGAGCCTTCTATATGTAGAACCGATATGATTTAAATCAAAGACCTGCATTTTTTATTTTTATACCCAAAATAATTGGCAGCTTGAGAGGGTTTTATTTGCAGAGCTTTGGAAAAAAGGTCAGTGCATTTTCACTTGTTTGAAATGTCATGCATTTAACTTTCCAATTTTCCCATGTTATCTAGGGGTAGTTCCTTGGATGATCTGGTAACTTTATTAAAATGTAAGAAATAGCTGTTTACACCAAGGACTAGAAGTGATTCGTATTTCATCTATACTAGCTTGCAAATGTAAACAGAAGTATTGCAGCTTGGTTTTTTTCATATTTCACTGTTTTCTTGTTGTGGCGTCCCTTATTTTGAAAATCAAGTAAAATACATTTATGAAAATACCTGTGTTCCCACTGCTAGCTATAAGGTAACCACTTTCAAAAGCAGCTCAGCCAGATTTAGACTTGATGGGAGTAATATAAAAGCAAAATGATTTAACGGAAGAGATTCACTAAAGTACTTAGTTCTGAGTGGCATCTAAACCTTTATGTGTTGTAGCCTTTTCACATATTGGTTAATGTAGCCAAGAGAATTCAAAGAAGGAATGTATTTAAAATGAATTGTTGCTGTTAAGACAACTCAGTTGCCCAGGCGTTTTGATTGTTAAATTCTTATTGCTTAGCAGCATTCTCAGCTACTCGTATCTACCTTGGAGATCGTCCTTTCTTATTCTGTTTCTTCGGTGAAAGTATCTGGAGCTTTTTCTGATGTGATGCAAGTGAAACCAAAACCTTGTGGCTTCTAGGAGTGTGAACTGCAGTTGGAAATCTGAAGTCTGAGTTAGAAGAATGCTAAAAGAAAAAAGGCCACATTTCTGTGACTCAATGTTTTGAAATGATTTATTCTATAATGAGTTGCTTTACCAAGATGTTATGTAGCACAAGTGATTAAAAATGGTCAGGGTTATAAGCCAGAACCATTAGACAATACATGTAATCAAAGAAGGAAAAAATAAGACAATTACTGCAAATTAACAAAGCTCACACAACTTTGCTGAGGAAAGTCAACTCAGGAGATTTCGATACAGCATTTCAAAGATGTTTGGAATTTTTTGAAGCTACTTTATTTAAAGCCAAATGCTGAGTCAATGCATCTGGAAGATTGCTCATCCAAACTAATTTAGATTTTGTAGCCTGGCCTAGAATCTAAATGTAGCATTTAAAATGATCTTATCTTTACTCTTCTGGACTGTAGCAGTTTGATACAGCCTGATATCTCTCTGGCATAGTGATGTCATTGTATTAACTGAGTTTCTTTGAAAATAACAAGTTTTTCGATACTTAATTTACTCCTAGCTGTTTTGTAAAGTCTCTCAGCCTTCTCACCTGCATGACGAAATGGCTTACACTGTCACCTAACTCACTATACAGAAGATATACACACACAAACTTGAGTGCCTGTGTATGTGTGGAGCTGGAGGATATGGAAGTCCAATTCCTCATGACCTATGCCTTGCATTGTGCAGAGCTGGGTCTTGCTGCTGGCTGTGGTACCTGAGTACACTCGGACTTGGAACCCTTGTGTTAAATAAGCACTTGTTTTGCACATGACAGTCTGGGTGTTGTCATATTGAGAGATATACCTTGATAATGAAGGACAGATCTCCTCACTAAGATGCTAACAAAAAAGGAAAATTGTCTTATGGCTCTCTTAAAAATTATCACAGTATTTAAGGTAGTATTATTAATATCAAATTATTGATATTAATAGTAGTTGCTAATATTGTAATTAATATTAAGTTATTGGTTTACAATATCCCTGAACAAATCTTTTGAACTTTTCACTGTTTTATATCTGGTATCTCTAATAGCCTTGGTGGATGTAAAACCTGAAAATTTTCAGACAGAATTCAAGGTATCTAAAGCAGCTATTACATCACTTTCCTGCGGAGGTGTGAGAAATTAAGGAAGCATTATCATCTAGCTTTAACTCTACAGCTAAAAGCACATAAACTTTCTGAAGCTCAATGTACATTCAAGTTTGGACAAGTCACTTAAACACACTGCTTTCTTTTGCTTTACTTTGTGTAGCAGAAAGTTGGTGATGGTTTGCTCCTTACTCTTGTGGTCTCTGCCAGCCCCCAGAGCCCTCTGAGGAGCAGTATGGAAGCCAAAGTGCTCTTGGCCACTATAGAGCC
>NW_010160102.1:43455-65520 GCF_000695765.1 Mesitornis unicolor | reverse complement strand
CTGTGAAGGGTACCTGTAAATCTGTTCCGTTCGGACTTCCTCACAGAGACCTGGGAGGGAATGATGTCCCGGGCACTCAAATGACACATGAGTCTGCTCAGGCTGTGTCCTGAAGCAGCCCAGACAAGCGAGTGCAATTTAGACTTCCATTGCTCATGCAGGTCAAATTTCTTAGAGAGGACACTGCCTCTATTAGCCCTAGTCTGCAGGTCCTTTGCTGTTGCTAACCCTAAGTTTGTTGAAACAGCATAGCAGTGAAAATAGTTAAAGCCTTATGAGAGCAGAAAGGCAGGGTTTCCTGACTTTCAGTATGGTGAAAAGCAAGGTCTGGTGTAATGTACATTGTTTTGAAATTAGACATAAAACAAAGGTTGTTTATCAGGAGAAACATTGAAGAGTTCTGTTAGGCTGTAGGATAGGCTTCTGACAGAAGACCATGCAAGGACTGTATTTTTTGACAGAGTGAGAACTGACAGACATGCATTAGGGAGCCCTTTTTAATCAGTAAGAGTAAGCATAATTTAAAAATTGTATTAATAAATTTCATCGTTTCAGTCTTTTATGGACTGCCTGTCAAAATGCATAGCAGACTTAATTATAAGGAAATCACCGTCCTACAAATTATAATTTCTGTTATTAAATTCCTAAACCACTTTGGATTGCATCCAGGAAAATGAGAACCAAACTACATTATTATAAGAAATAGTTTACAAGGAAAAATATATCAAAGGCTGACTTTGAGTACTTTCAAATGGATATAAGATAAAATACTACACTATAAAACAATGAGTCAGTCAGTCGGTGACAATG
Source organism: Mesitornis unicolor (assembly GCF_000695765.1). Lineage (NCBI taxonomy): Eukaryota > Metazoa > Chordata > Aves > Mesitornithiformes > Mesitornithidae > Mesitornis > Mesitornis unicolor. The sequence goes on along the minus strand of NW_010160102.1, from coordinate 64,710 downwards.
TACATATATCGTACTATAAGGTGATCTTCAGTTTTGTCTGAAGTTCATTCTTTCTCCCATTATTCCTTCAATCATCTGTAAGAACAGATTTTTCATTGTCATGATAATAGGAGTGAGCATCTGTATTTGTACTACCTTCTGAGATATAAATACACAAGGTATCATAGCAGTAGTCAGTGTAAAACTGAGCTTTAAGAATTGTCTGTGGGTTTATTGGTAATTTATGGAGTGAATTTGTTGTTGTTTCTGTAATGGTGGTGGGTTTTTTTTGTAGTAAACTTCATGAAATACTGGGGGGTGGGAGAGATGGGGCATATTGGCTTGATTTTACTGTAACAAAGAGTAAACAGCTGACTTCTGATAAAACTACGAGGATCTTCAGACCTTCCAATACTGCCAAGTGGAGTGGTATTAAATTGCTCTGGGTAGTAAAGATATGTGTCCGTTGGGTGGCTGGCAGTTTTGAGAATTATAATCCAGAGTTCTGTTTTGCAAATTGACAAGCAGTTTAGAGCATAAGTTTTGTTGAAAACAATGAAGGCATGGTTATTAAATGCTTGATGCTTTTATGAAACAAAAGCTTTGGGTCTGGGATTGCTTTTTATTATTTTTTTTTCTCTCAGCTATAAAAGGCTTTTATTCTTATTTCAGAAAGCTAATATTTTACTACTTTAATTTTAAAGCTCTTTGTACATTATGTTCTTTAATATACTTAGAAAAATAGCTTTATAACAATATTCTGAAGCACTGTGAAGACTTAGGTCTGTAATGGTACTTGTAAAATGGTGTATGACACCGGTAAAACCATTTGCAGTCACATTTGTAGTTCTTGTGATAGTGGTATATTGATTATATACAACTACAAAGCAGTAAGAAAGGATCAAGATATTGTGAAGTACTTTGTTTACACTGCCTTCATAGAATACTCCTGTTTCTCAAGAGCCCTTTTCCATCAGTTCTATGGCTTCCTGTGCATGTAAATTCCATTAGGTTATGTAAACTGGCTTCACGCCATGCCAATCTATTCAGGGAAAACTTGATCAGTGCTGCTGTGCTGGAGCGGGAAGAAAAACAATCCTACCTGACTGTTGCTCTGTTTGTTCTGCTCTTGTTTGCTCGGAGTTGAGCAGTGAGTGACTAGACAGGCTGATGTAACTTGGACCACAGATCCAGGCGGTTTGGTGTGTCCTGTGTGGGGAACTTTCACCTTCAAAGGGAAACCAACAGTCATGAAATGGAGAATTATGGAAACCCTTTGCAAAGGAGAGCTTTCATCTGGACTATTGTTAAACTGAGGCTGCCTTACAACCTAGAATGTTAGAACTTGTTTTTTTTCCAGAGGTAGATGGTTTAAAAATTATTCCTTGTTATAACTTTGGATGTTTTCCTCTTGTGTATGAAAGCTCTCTTTTGTGGGACCTTACAAAGTTCTGTTAGCTTGAGGCACCCAACTGAACTTCTGGTTGGACTTATCAGCACCTCAAGGCGGTATGCTAGCATCTAAATTGTAAGACTAATAAAAAGAAGCAAGGGTGGTTAAACATACCATGTTCTTAATAGAAGTAATGTCTAATGTTTCCCACTTCATTTGTCCTAGTGAATTGTAAAAGAAAAAGAATATGTAGTAAAATATTAGATAAATAGTTGTTTTAAACTCAGACTTTGAGAAGTCATTGAAAATAAATTTGAGAGCATAAAAAGTATGCATTGACACCTGCCAATGAGAGGAAAATTATGGAAAAAATATTTTACAAAACTGCTATCAGTAATTGTACTTTAAAGAGGTTCTTGGAGACCTGAGTTCCCAGCCAGTGTAGGATATGTGAAGTTTTGGGAGACAACAGCATATGTGTACAGCATCCACCACTTTCAGAAGCCTTTAGCATTGCAAAGAGATTTACCTTGTTACTTCAGCTTTCCCACAGAACCTTCATTTCATCAGCAGACTCGTGGAAAAGGACACTTGCCAGGAAAAGAATGGCAGGCTCATTGAGCAGAACTCACTGATAGTTCCTGCAGAGACTACTGCCACAGTTCTTCGGTTTCCCTGCTGCCTCCTGGGCTCCACACAGGACCTGATCGGTGCTGCCAATTTCATTCTGCTGCTCCTCAGTAAATCTGTCAAAGGCAGCAGAAGCACAAGCTGCTTTTTTAGCATATGCTGGGTACTTGCTTTTCACAGAGGTGTTGCTTTTGGGGGAGGCTTTCTTCAGAGCCAAAAAGAATGACATGAGCTTAGAAAACCTTTGGGAATTTGTGCTATAGAAGTTGAGTTTGTGCTTCCCATCTGCTGGTGGTGAGCAGGAAAGTGGATTTTATTTTTTCCCCAGATTGAAAAAATAAACTCAGAGGTAAGGGAAAGAATTTAATTTAGTTTCATATTTTCTATTTTCAGGTAACACACATGCATGGAATTCCTACAATATAATGAGATAACTGAGGCTCCATAGTGAAGCTGGAAAGATAATATTCCAATGTCAAAAGTGTTAGGGTTTTGATTTAAGAAATGCTGGATATTTTATAGGAGACATTCTTGATGACAGAGGTGGATGGAGGGAGTATTAGGAGCATAAAAAGTTTTATAAATTTGTAAAAAAAAAAAAGTATTTATTTATAAACATCCATTGCTAAAAAACAGGTCAGAAAAAAGCCTACAGTAGTGAATATACTTAAGCATTGATTCTCTCAGGAAAGTTTTTGCTTAATTCCTAATCTCTGGTATATAAAGTTCTTTGAAACTTTCTTCACACTGATGAAAAATTGCATTGACCCCAAACAGTTATTCATTTGTGTAGATTTATTAATGTGTTTCAGTCTTTGCAGCCAGGGGATATTAACTAGTTTTGATTGCACTCGAATTTATAATGAACTTCAAAAGAATTATAGTGACTATTGATTTTTGGCCATTAGGTTTACAGAAAACTGTAACTGTGAGAATTGCTATGCTTGCAAATAGCAGAAAGAAATGTTTGTTCAAAGGACTAGAAAGCAAATAAAAGGAATGGTGCTGACCTGTAACTTACTAAGGTAAAGCAAAAAGGAGTTCCCGGAGATCTAATTACTAGGGGAGCTCTCAGTTTTACCTTGTGATCTTCCTGATTTTCATGATTATTCCATTAAGATCAGTAGGGGGAAGAGGTACAAAAGAACTCACTGTTAATAGGGGTCTTTCAGGCAGGAGTTATTCAGATCATGCTTAAAACCAGATCTCATTGCAATAGTAGTGTAAATGTAATAATCCATGCCTTATGCTGTATACTGAGTTTGTTACATTTATCTTTAAAATATCCAGCTTTCATATGCTTCCGAAGATGCAAGATAACAAAGTGATGTTTAACCAGAGGTTTCAGGTGTCATTTGCCAGATGAGGAGAAACTACTGCTCTTTCCTTTACTTCCCTCATTTTTCACATACCAAGCAAATATTTCTCCTTAGTTTCTGAAAAATCACATATTTAACTCTATAGGGCAGAAAATCAGGAGTTCTGTTCACAATGATATTTATGACTGCCAGTAATGGAGTATAGTAGATATGCTGCCATATGTGTATTGATTTTGCTGGCATGTGATTAACCATTTCAAATAATCAGGGCAAGAAAGTTCACTGAACGATTTTCTTGTATATTTTTCACCTGATGTTACTGGTAATATATGCCTTAAAGGGAAAAAATCTTCTTAAGGGAGAAAAGTCTATTTCCAAAGATTCCTGCAGTTATGATTGAAATTTCTTACATAAGAGATAAAGCACTTAAAAAAACCCCCAAAACAACTGAAAAACCAAGCAAACTACCCCCACCCACTCCAAAACAAAACAAAAACAACAAAAAACCCCCAGAAGACCCAAAACAAAACAAACCAAAAACCAAAAAAAAACCCCTAAAGAAATAGAGATTATGTATTCCAGGAATTTATCTGGTTTGTTACAATCAGCTTCTCCATGTTCATTAATGAAAAAGAGATCACGAAAGGAGTAAATTCTGTGTTTTGAGTCTGTCCAATAGCCCCTTCTCCAATATTGAAAAGTTGACTTTATATTTTAGACAAGTGTGAGGGCTTGTTCTTTTGGAGGTTCTTGTGTCTTGATCTTGCTGTGAGCAAGCAGTGAGGTAGAAGTCTCAAGTAGAATGTTTGATTCAGTTTAATTCTAATGCTGAGTGTCCAGATTGCATTGTTATGCTCAAAATCTTGTTGTCAAAAAGGAAACACACTTATATATAAAGCCAAGAATTTATTGCTGGTATAATAGAAATCTTCACAGTGTAACTGAAGAATTGTCATTAGTCCACATCCATTTACTACATGGAAAATAAAACAAAAGAAATCAATGCTGCATACAGAAGTGCATCCCCGGAATAAGTAATAGAGTTGAAATTGTTACACACACTAACTAGTTTCAGTCCCTTTTCCTGGCAAGAAGCTCACCATTTCTTGCTCCTCTGAATACTAAAATCAAGAGCTTCAGTCAGGTGTTTGGGAGCAGGGGTGATGCACCCCTTTGCCCTGGAGAATATTACATGGATGGTTTCTTTTTCTTCCCCTTCCTTTTCTTTTAATCTCCCTTTTATTTTGCAGGGGGCTATTTTTATATGTTCTAGTAAGCTTTTGCATGAATATTATATTTCTTTATTGGTTCGCAACTCCTCACTGCAACTGAATTCATAGTTTATGATGTATTTTACATGTTAAATACTATTTCTTTGTTGTTTTATCTTATTCCTAAAATCCGTTTTGGACCAGCTCCAGGCCTGCATTTCTTTACCTGATCAGATGACTTGTATATGGCTCTGGGGCCCCATCTTTTGTTATCCCTGCTCTGCACTACATCCTGTGCCTACACTTCTCAAAGGCCTCTGCTCTCATACCAGGCCTGTATTTTGTGTACTATTGAATACATGGTGTTAGCCATAAATATTTCATGTAGCACAGAATAGCCACTTGTTACTGTGTCTGTATGAGTGGTACCTCACCAAAGTGAAATGGGTTAGTTAGAGCTACCTGATCAGAAGAAAAATGTTACTTTTGCAGCTAAGCAAGCCAAATCATAACTGCAGGCAGATCTGAAAATCTGGAGGCAGAGCAAGTGTGACAAGCCTCTGAGGTCTTGCAAACTTAGTACATTCAGAGTCTATGGTGTGGTACTAGCAGTGGCAGTGTGGTGTTATTAGGCAACAGCATGCATCACTCACTGCAGTTGGTTTGAGGGATGCTTGGTACTTCTGAATCAGATGAGCAATGTCGAGTTTAGTCACTGAAAATGGGAGGACACAAAATCAGTGTATGTGAATTCTTTGTTCTTTATTTCTGCATGCTTATTTCTCCAAGCTTGAAGAGGGATAAGTCCAACTTCTGTGAGATCTTTTGCACTCTTTATTTCTGCATGCTTATTTCTCCAAGCTCGAAGAGGGGTAAGTCCAACTTCTGTGAGATCTTTTGCAGTGTTTTGAATATCTCTGGGCAAAAAGCGCTATAAAAATGCACAGTAGTCTATTCACTCTTGGTTTGGATGCAGAAGGCATTTCCTTAGAGCCATAATTCATGCAAATAAGTTTTTTTTCTTTTTCCCCTCCAAGTAGACAAACTACATATGGGATACAAAGTAAGAATTTTAAGTGCAGACCTCTTTATCCATCTGTAACAACTTTCTGCCTGCTGGTTTTGTTATCTCTTGTGCAAACAAACATGATTTCTTTCCTCCACGGGAAACAGGAGATACTGTTGTCTTGAGGTCTTTTTCAATGATGTTCTTGCTTGAAATAGATTCCCTTTCTGTGTTAGGGGCAAATTTCAGTGATAAGTAGTTCAGAAGTCTTCAGGAATGCAGAAATTAGTGTGTTACAACTTTTCTTGATGCCTATTTAAGAAAACTTAGGAAGAAAGCTTAAGACTGGGTTGTATTTAATTTTTCCAGTGACATTTTCTTTTCTTGTGGAACACTTCTTTTTGTTGCTTGAAAGAGTATTAGGAAAGTTAGGAGCTTTGGTTGTCACCTTCATGGTATCTGAAGAGGCTCTGTGGGTCTTGAAACACTGACTGGGCTTAGGGGCTGGCTTTCTGTTTCTGCTGACAAAAAGGCAATCTTGTCAAAATATCCATGTCTGGGAGGGAGATCTCTAAGGGGAAAAAGGTCTGGCAGAAAAGGCAGAAGAGGCCTTCTTTAATAAAATAGCAGCCAGTGAAGGGAAAACCTGAAAAAGAGAACTGATGTTAAGAAGCAAACCTTTTCTTTGGTGTATCGTACCATATTTAATAGCCTCTTGTAATCAGGCATATTGAGTTTTCAGGGCAAAGTCAAAACAAAATTCCCCTTCCTGTTAAGAAAGGTGTTGCAAAGAGATTTTCCTCACGTGTGTGTGGTGCTGAACCAAGAGTGGGTTATGGAGCTTTCTGTGGTACAAGCAGGTAGTTTATAGCAGTCCAGCAGGCCCAGTCTTTTTGTTTGGTTGTTTTTGTCATGTCTGTGTAGGAAGATTTTGTGTGAAAGCTGGTTGGTTTGTAAACTTTTGGCTGCATTCTGCAGTTGCGGTGTGCTGAAGGGCTTCTGAAGTTGAGAAGAGGGGGTGGGAGGAGAAGGGGAATGTGTTGTAGAATACAAAATACCACTTTGGGAATAAGCTAGCCCCTTCCACTTCATATGCTTATCATAATTCCCCCTACTTCTCCCCTCTTTTTTCTTAACATGTAGGGGTGCCTCTGGACACCCACCTCTGTCCTCAGGGATTGATTGGTTGATTGACTTTGGTGCTTGGTTGTTTATGGTTTTGAACAGTTTTGGCAGTTTGGGCCAAAATCTCACTTTACCTCAGGTACTGAACCAACCAGTGCCAGAATGGAGGGCAGGGTGCTGTTAGGACATGCTCTATGGACGGGCATCGTGGTGCCACCAAGGCACAGAGGGGTGAGAGTAAGGGTGAGGGGGCTATGCTGAGATATTGAGGAGAAGTAGTGTTTTTGGCAGGGATGCATGAGAACAGGAGCGAGGAAGGGTCATGGTGGAGAAGAGGTTGGTCTGGGTAGGCAGGAGGTGGTGGAAGTGATGGTTCACAGGGTGGGAATTGAGAGCCTGGGGTGGAAGCCCCGTCTTGAGCTCATGGTGGTCTTGTTAAGAAAATGGATTTTGATTAAAATTTAAATTCTTCCCTTTTTTTCACCCAAGGTGGGTTCCTCATAGAAAACATGTGGGATGGGTGATTTTACATGTGGCCATACGTCATGCAGCTGAAGAGATTTCTTCCAAAGCTGAGCAAAGTCCTCTACCTCTTCTCAGTATCCATATTCTAAACACTTTTCTAGAACACACTCTAACAAGTGCTGCAAACAGTTTCTAGAATCCAGTGATATAAAACATCAAAATTCATTGCAGACTAACTGTGCATAGAACCAACCAACCTTACCCTTCCCACCAAAAAAACCCAAACCACCAACCAAAAAAAGGATCTGATTAACTCAGATAAGCAAGAGCTACAATCACTCAGTACTCCATAACTCTAGCAGTATTCTGCTGTAACACTTTGCCATTATTGTTGTTGCTAATAATCTTGGCATGAGATTTTATTTTTAGCTTTTTTTTATTGTGACTTAAATAACTTGAAGTTAATCAGATTAATCTTTTTTTGCTTTTAACTGCAAGTTCTCTTCTTTCAGATTGAACATATTTTTACATATATAAAATATGTAATAGCATAATAAACCAGCCCTAATCTATGTATTAATTCCGTATACAGAATATCTAATTAAGTATAGCAGAATCCATATCTTAAAAACTAACTATGTACTTAAATGACAGAAGTAGATGCCAGCTATTCCACTATAAAATTAGATGATGTAGCAATATTTTTAGAAAAAATAAAATTTTTGCTACGCCAGAAATCAACTTATCTTTGCACTTAATTAAATTCTAGCAAATGTAAACCAACAAGGAGAAATGTGACACAGATAAGGACCTACATATGCTTTACTGCTTTTCAGTTATGTGGCATTGTCACATTGGCAAAGGTCACTGTGTGTGTCATCTCACTTGTACTGCACCAAGATCATTCTAGCAAGAATGGAAATTTCCAATCGCTAATTGTTGAGAATTCAGTTATTATAGCAATCATTCTTGAAATGACCTGATAATCCATAAAGTTAATCTGGCTTTACTTTGCTCTTGTTATGTGTTCTCTTGCCTATACATACGTGCATCTCTTGCTTTTACAGGTACATGGTATTTTGGAGGTACTATATCTTTGCAAAACTTTATTTTGCAATCTCAGAACCAATGGCCAGGTGTTGTAAGCCATAGCCTCAGTTGGTAAGAGGTCGAAGGGGTTGCTCTATTTATTAGAAGTGTACAAGAAATACAGCAGAGTGCCATTGAGGTTTAGAGCTGTTAAAAGGTTCTCAGGGAGAAAGATAGCAACTTTTTCTCTGTTGAACAGTTTCAGGAGAGTGGGTTTATCACCAGAGAAAATGCCAGCTTGCTTGGTCTTTGATTTGAGTAATTGTATTTAAAAAATTAATCATTTTCCCTCAATGCTATTCAATGGGGCAGGATTGACTCCAGCCAACAGATGCAGTGATTCATTTAATCTGTGTCTGATTGCTCAAGGATGTAAATGTCAGCATCAAAATAACTTAACAGATTGAGGTGAACTAGTGGTGGTAATGAAGGAATTGTATGCCGTATAGCTAGTATGCTGAACAGTTGCTCTGATTTTTTTTTTTTGGTCAACTTTCATACCTTTCTGTCTATTTGACTTCCTAAAATGTAGTTCAAAGTAGGAGTGCACACAGCTCCAGCCAGTAGAGTTGTTGACCGGGCTGCAGTGCTGCTGTCCTGGTATGCTTCACTCATTACTGGCTAGCAAAGAGCAACTGTTCCAACGTGATCCCCTGGTAAGTAATTCTGTCTGCTCATTCATCTCCACGATGTAACAGCACATATACAGCTTCCTGTAGCTTTAGATCTGCTTCAACAGTTGATTACGCAGTGCACGTCTATTTCGAATGTTTTTTCTTCAGGTATGGTGTCGGTACACTGGAACCATCCTTCAAAGCATGTAACAGCTGCTAGACCAATTTAAAGTTCAAAATTTCAACTGAGTAGTCAATTGCGGGTTATTAAAAGAAATATGGGAAACAGTTACTGAGTCTCGACAAAGAAATAATTTGAAATTTCAGCAACTAGAATGTAATATTGTCTCCTTGCATTGCTAAGGTTGTCCTGTGTGAATGAAAAGACTGGTTGTCACATGCACAGGACTGACATGCCGGGTGTCTAAGTTTACAGCAGACAAGAAAGACAGAAGTTTGCTCAGTGGAGTGGAAGCAAAAGCATCTTGTCAACATATTTTAAAACAATTATTGGAGTTTTTCTTTATTTTTCTAAAACTTTTTTCATTCCAGTAACTGAGGATTCTACTCTGAACAGTTGTGTGTAATTATACCATGGCACTATCCAATTAACCACCCAAGGTAGCACAGCTCAAAAAGATTGCTAAATGATGCATCTCAGCAGTAGTTCACATTTGTTAATCAGGGAACTGTAGCAATATTCTTTTGGAGTGGTGAATCCATTTTATGGTGCCTTCATGCTGTTTTAAGGACTACAATTTTTTGTTATGTCCACATGTTCATTCTAATGATGAGTATATTTGTGCCTAATTACTTCAGACTAGAAAGTTTTTCCTCTTCTCTCCTCCGTGTGGCTTTGTTTCTTCTTTCTGTCTGGTGCATATACATGTAAGACATGAAGGATACCATTTCAGTTTTATTTTCCTGCCCATCTGAAATGGTGTATTTCTGCTCCTAAAGCTCTCTTCCAGTAAAGCAACAAATGTTGTGTGCCACTTGCTATTTTACCTACCTTGATCCAAGGCTTCCTCATGATTGTGTGCTGCTTGCTGTGGTTGCACTTGGTCATCATAATTCCTACAGTCTGTAATGCCCTGGCCATGAAAGATGTGTGCAAGCCATTTAGGTCTCAGATAAAGTGTGTGTAGAGCTCAGACACCAGAACTGTCCCATCAGGGATGTGATGTGTTCTATTTTAACTGTTCAGTCTTATCTCTGGTAGCCCCAGAAACTTCTAGTGCAAATCTTTGAGTTGGATGAGGAGACCACTGTTCTTTTTGTCATCTTGCTACTATGCTGTACCTAAGCTTTCCTGTGACTGTAGTTAAGATCTCATAGTATCTGGGTCACCAGGGGGGCTTGTCAGGTAAGTGACATTCTTCTTGCCAAAGCAGTCATCTAAGGCTGTGGACCGCTGACAGCAAACACTGCAAGTCTGGTTTTCTATGAGGCTGCAGCATCAACTGGATTTTGTCATTACTCCTGGAACCATTTGCAGGCTTCAAGGGCAGTACTGGCTGCATTCCAGCGCTGGCACTGGAACAAGTCCCTGCCATTACACTTCTTCAGTCATTCATCCTCACAAATGTGCTTTTCCAGCACTGATATTTCAGCAGCAGAAACACAAAGCAACTTTCCCTTGCAATGCTGCAGTTTCTTGTGAGCAGCCCTTTCATACTTACTACAGAAGGAGATCTTGCTACAGAAATGTAAAGGACATGCCATCCTTTGAGTTGGTGCACCTCTGTGTAGCCAAAGGGAACAGCAGGTTTCTGAGACCTGTTGGTAGTCTGTTCTAGCTGGTGGCAGGCACTATGTTTCAAATGCAGTCTCCCAGTGCTCCTGAATCCTTAAACCCTGAATCCTTTCCCTAAACCTGGGAGAACAAGGAACTGAATCACTAGGAAGACCAGAGGCTTTTCTGCAGCTTCTGTGGAGCACACAAGAATGCACGTTTCCCTCTGAAGAAGCTGAATCCTACCTCTATCTGGCATCTCATGCCATCTTTTTCTGTCCCTGAGATTTCGCCACATCCTATGCTGGAGTTGGTTCAGGTAGCAAGGGAAATGCTTGGTTTTGTGCTTATAATGTGTCCGATGGACATGTTCTCCATTTTCAAGGAGCTAGGTGCCAGCCTTTGTGCAGCATCCTTTTCTCTGATGGTGATAGATGCACTAGGAACAGCTAAAACTGCCCAGGAGATGTGGCTGTTAAGAGGTGGTCTGGAGAAACTGGCTTACCACTCACTTCCACTTAATTTCTACCTGGCAAACTACTGGGACTTGTTTGCCTGGCAAGGCATTAAATTACTGGGCAAACTGACTTCTTTTGTGGTCTTTCTTCTATCTGGCACCAGAGAAAATGTCATGTTTATTGTGACAGATATGCAGATGACTTCCCACATTACCTTACAAGCTTTCTTTAAATTGGAGGATGTACTTAATGACTTAGTGTTTTTAAGAGTATTGTACCTTAACTTAGTACAGCTTACGTAAAAATGGGATTATTTTAATTACATTGGAGAAAATAAATTTAATTGAGTGATTTTCCCCTACCATTTCTCTCATTATTTACAGAGCATGATCTTAGAGGTCATCTATTTCTGCCTTACCATTTTACAACCAACATCTATAAGATGCCTTTGGAGCAAGCATTGTGGTTGAGTATGTTTGCTGTATCTGAATTAATGAATTTTTAGAGTCAGTGCAAAAAGGGTTTGGGTTTTTTTTTTAGTTGGGTTTTGGGGTTTTTTTGGTTTTGTTTGGTTTGTATTTTTCCCTAGTTAGGGTTCGTTTTTCCAGCACAAGGACAATACTTTTTGTTTGTTTGGAGAACAGTGAGCAATGGTGAACTATTGAGTGATATACAGTCCAGCATGTGCCTCCAGCACCAGATCTGCAGAATCCTCTTCTCAGCATTCTGCCACCCTTTTGGAGGAGCCCCAGACTCATTCTCTCATTCTCTTGGATCTGCAGCATTAATTAATGAGGCATACTCCCCACCACACCTCGCAAAACAGAACAGAAAATCCTAAAGCAAAACCAAAAAAACCCCTAAACTCATAAACGTGGGTCAGAATGTGATTGTATATAATGGGAATACTCTGTCTTTAGTGAAGTTCAAGTTAAGGTAGTAAATAAATATGATCCCTTGTGAGGCGTGACTGAGTGTTAAGCTCCATGGAAAGAGTGGTATAAAGTGAGGCAGAGGGCTTGGAATCCTTTTATGTGTATGCTCACCACCTCCTCCTTTTGGCCTGGAGTTGAAATGGAATAGCCCCCATCTTCCAGCATTTGGTGCCGAGATATTCTACGTATATGCAGATGGAGATGAAATCATTTTAGAAGGAGCTTTTCCATGTGCTTTTGAAGCTATTCAATTCATCCTGTTTCTGTTGTCTTCTGCATCAGATTTCTTGTGTTCCTATTTTTATTTTTATTTTTTTTTATACCTGATTTATCTATGCAGAAAACAATAAAGTTGGGTGCAATGAGAATGAAAGAAATCAGTAGAAAGCTTCCCATTTTGCCTCAGTGGTCATTACTTTAGGTCATTACCACCAGTGTTTCGAGCATTGGTCAAGAAAAGCAAATGTTCCCTCTTTCATAATTTAATTGGCCAGTTACGAGCTTTGACTACTGCAAGAGCTGCATGACAGTCAAATTTGAATATGAATTTTTGAAAGCATTCTGTTTACATACCTACACTTCAATAAATTTCGGAAAGTGATAGTTGATCTTACAGGTTGGGATGTAATAAAAATATTTTTTTTTGTAAAATGAGGTATCTTACAATAAAAAATTCATTAAGTGTTTTTTTTGTTTGTTTTATTTCGACATTTAACAGATGGAGTCATCTTAAAACCAATAACTGATGTGATACATGTCACAGAAAACACACAATAGGGAAAAGAAGTACTGAATAAAATGACATGGTTAATTTATTAAAACTCAGAAAACCACCAATTGCATTTCTCGTGAGTGTCATAAGATATCCCTAATTAGTTTGGAAAGAGCATAGCAGCTATAGCACTGTGTCAAGCAGTCAGGCTTCATATAAGTTGTAACTGGTAACATATTCCTGGTTTTATATGATACTGATCATGTTTCCTTGCAAAAGCAAAATAAGCTAGGATTGTAGGCTCACTTCACTGAGTATGCAGACATTTATTTACAAACACATTTAAGTTTCCTGAGATGCAAAACTGTACTTTTGGAAGGGAGTCAATGTAATGTCAGCCTTACAAAATTATTGTTCCTTCTTTCTCTCTGTTTCAAGTGTGCTTGGATAGCTAGCTACTCTCGTCTTAAGAGAAGTCAAAGTATGAATCAGTATAGTATTATTTCTCATTAATGGTGTCATTAACCAAGCACTTTCTTTAGCAAAATATCTCTTATCAAACCACATCGGTGAATACAGAATGCAATCTTCTGTGTTTGTGCCAACAGGATTTTTATTGTTTTGTGTTGGTTTGGTTTTTTTAACACAATAAACTTAAATGCTGCTTTTCACTTCAAAAACTAAATCACTGTGTATGGAAAGGGATTACATGCTGAGGTCTAGCTGTGTGTTCAGGATGATAAAGCTCTTACAAAACTATTCCAGGGACTGAACAGCCCATCTTTATTACTAAGCATTTCTAGTATTGCAGTGTATTATGTTCAATTAGATGCTGACCAGCACTTAACTCTGCTTTTGCCAGCAATTAAGCTTCATGTTGCCATCAGTTTGTAGCTCCAACTTTGGGATGTTGGTGTTAGTTTTAAGTCTGTTAAGTCCTCTTAGAACCACTTTCTGCCATGAATATTTCATTTTGTCCCTCTCCATTGCATTCAACCCAGCAGCATCCTTCTCAATAAAATGGTTTTAGAGGTGCTTCATACTGGATCCTGTGACAGGTCTTAACAATCACAGTCTGGAGAGTTGGCGCACAATTCCAACATCAAAGGATGCTGTCAACCAAATGCTGATTTTTGAAGTTTGCAATGTACTGTATATAAAAATGGATAATTTTTGAGAATCCATCAGATTAAATTAAGACCAGAGCACCCAATTTTCTTTGCCTTTTGCTGAGTTTTCTTCTGACATGTCACCATAAAATTGTTAGAGAAAACCACAGGTTCACTTCAGCAGAAGCTTATCACTTTCTGGTTATAACAGAAACCTGGGACATTCAGCAGGCACTTTATTTTATATACTGATTATCTATAAACATAGAAATATTTCTAAGTTTCATGTAGCAACAGAAAAACCCTTTTGCTTGGAATGCTTTTGCTGTTATATTCCCCTAAGTACATTCTACTCAAACTTTCATTGGTTACCTTGTTGAGAACCAAAACACACTCCAACAATCCAAGTTGTCTGCCTTACTAAAAAACATATATTGATTTTTCATTTTTAACCAAAAAGGTTATTGTAACCTTTTGGGGCAATAGGTTCAATATGTCAACAGACTTGGAATTCAACTTGTTTCTTAGGCTTAGCTTTTTTCTTTCTTCCCCAGACTGAAAAACCTCAGTGGGGTCAGCAATGTGTCCTGCTTATAATAAACAGAAGCTAGGAGAATGGACAATATGGAAGTTAATAACTAATCCTTCATTTTAGAATTTTTTTTACATTGTTACCTTTTTCTTAATTGCTTGATATTTTCAAATTTTATTTCAAAGTATGTACATTTTATTAGTGCTATCTTTCATTTAATAGAATAGTTAAAATAATGCTCTATCTGGACGTGTTTTATTAAGCTTTCAGATGAGATTTATGATGGTTTTGTCTGTATCTAAAACAGGTGCCCATAGCTTTTGCTGGCTTTTTGTCAGTTCCAGGGTGATTTCTAATTGATTTAAACTCTGGGAATTTAGAATTCTATATTAGAACATGTGTTGATCTTTGATAGCAGACTTTAAAAATGCACTTCTTAAAATACACAAGAAGCATTAAAAATTGTAAGTGGGTTCTACAGCCACTGAAGACATTTTTGTAGGAATACATCAATATCTACTTATAGCAAGCTGCTGAGATAATTAATGTATTGAAATTTTAGTTTCAAATCATGAGATATGTATCTGGAAAGCACTGGGGGGGGGCACGAAGGAGAATAATCCTGTAAGCCTCAGGTTTTTACAGCATTTGCATTAGTTAGAAGATGCATTACTAATTTTTTTCAGTAGTGAATGATTTATATTCTCCAGTTAATTCCTAGTAATATGATTTTAAAGGTGTATAGAGTATTCAATGCAGAGAGAGAGTATTCCTTTATATATGTACATAAATAAAAATGTAAAGCTATACGGAAACTGCAGTATGTGTACTATGAGGCACAACTAACGTGCACATTTGTTAGATGGAGTGGGGAGTTCAGCAGAAGGCTCTTTGATGCGTGGTGGTGTACTCTCAAAACCCTTAGAATCTATACAGTTTGCATTGTGAAGAGTGAGCCGTAGGACTGAAAAGAGCCAACAAGTGGGGTTTTTTTCTTTCTGATAGAACAGTTACGAGGAGCTGCAAAGCACAGGTCCTATGTCTGTGTTGTGGCTGTCAGCTTTATTCTAAATCTGATGATTTATAAGAAAGCAAGTTAAAATAATGTTAAAGCATGCAGGATTTAATATGAAAATATGAAGGAAAATGGCAGTCCCCTTTTGCAGTGGTGGTAGTTACTAAATTGAAGAGAGAACAAAAGAAGGGCTTCTACAAATGCAGAAGTAGTTTAGGGACACATGTACACAGTCATCCCTTTTTGTGTAAGATAACACAGTTGTATATGGCATTTAAAGATTTAAAATACATTAAAAATGTGAAATCTGAAAAGAAAAAACACCACCATATTTTGAAGAGCGATTAGAGCTGGAGTAATTTCTCTCTGTGCTTTTGGGAGTTCTTCAAAGACAAAGTACAGAAAGTATCGAGAGTTAGTTACTTTGGAAGTAATTATGTCAGAATGTGAAGACACGTATTTCCTCTGATTTTGCTTTCTTTTCTTTCCAGAGGTAGTTGTAGTGTTTGTTTGTTTGTGGGATTTTTGTTCTTGTTGCTGTTTGTTTGTTTGTTTTTTCTCAATTTACTGTTTCTCCTTTGTGGTACTGCAGTTTTGAAAAAGCTCTAATGTAGTAATAAATTTTATGTTTTGAGAGCCATGAGCTGTGTGGTTCTTGTGAGCCACCATCAACAGCTGGAGACTGAGGCTGAGGCTGGGACTGGCCCATGCAGCTCTGCCCCCAGACTCTCATACATTTCATCTATGTTTGATGCTTCAGACTTTCAAAGAAGGTTGCTGAAACCAAATTTTATGGGAAAAAATTAAGGGTTTTTTTTGATTTGCAAAAACTAATTATTTAGAAATACTTGAGCTATCACTTAGTGATCTAAAAGCAATGCAGTAGTCTGGGCAAAGCCAGTGTCTTGCCGTAGAAATCCAGCACTGTGTGTTTCTTCATAGTGATTTGAGCAGCTTCTAAATCCTGGATTGAGTGAAAACACCTTTGAATTTGCAGTAGTGTTCTGCATAATCAGTTGCAGAGCATTTTCCCACTGGGGCTTATGCAGAGAAACACAGGTACAAAGAAAAGCAGGAAAATAAAAACAAGTGGAAATCAAAGACTTCTACAGTGTGGTGATAACTTTCCTCATGCCTTCACCTCTGGAAGCATCTCGAAAATGTTATTTGGTCAATATACCTTTGGTGTGATTCATCACCGCAAATGATTTTGTCTATCATGAACAAACCTGATAGTTTGTAAATTGCAGTCTGTGAGAAAAGATTACTTTTAAAACATCTTTTCAAAGGTAAATTGTTCTGTTAAAAGATATTTTTCTTATAGAGTAAACCTGTCTGCAGGATGTTTTTTCTCCCAATGTTTGAAATAAAGTCAAATTATTTCAAAATTATAGTCAGCTCAATGAATGAATTCATTTAAACTGGTTTTATTTTCCTCCTGTCATTTTGTTAAGTGTGTAGAGATTGCTTCCTTGATGCTTGTGAGGTGCTGGAGAGGGTTTTTGGGAGGCTGTGACAGTGGGGAGAAACCCCATAAAGCAGTTCTTGCACAAAGTCAAACCTGCTGGGGGGTGGTGATGAAGGTGCACACTGAATAAACATACCTACTTTACAACCTTACAGGTTGTGGAGTCTTCTTTCCGCAGGTCTTTTTTGGCGACCCAGGTGGGACGTGCTCTGCTTGGCTGCAGGATCGACTGAGGAGCGGATGTCCTAGGCACGCCCTGAGCCCTCTCTCGAAGGAACTCCGCTCCCCGGCCGCTCACTGCAGGGCAGACAGCAACCATCTACAGCTGTGGACAAATGGTATGTTTAACGAAAGGAGCCAGTAAGTTGTAGGGGACGCCCACGCGTGGCCGGGGCCCCCGGTAAATCGCGCAGAGACGTCTGGCGTGCGGCATAGTCCCCATATGGGAGGGTACCCTGTATGTTGGTAAGGCGGAAAAGATTTGCTGACCAATAGAGCAGCCGCTAGTGATCTTGGGGGTAGATCGACCAAATCCGAGGTTGCTGCTGCATCCCATTTTGGGAACCAGGACGGCCCTGCTAATGACTGTATAAGAAGCAGGAGAAGGGTAAGTGGAATCTCTCAAAAGTTTGTCATAAGATGGGGTCGATCATATTTGCAGCTGCTGGAGGGATACCAACTGGAGTAATAATCCAGTGTTCAACTTGTAAACGCCCGGGTATTCTGTGTTAAATGCATTTGTGTGTGTGCGTGTTTGAGGCGAGCGGGAGTCTGGATCTGCGGTTCCGTGACCCCACGAGGGGCGCGACCAGAGATAGACAAAGCACTTAAACGTTTGTGTGGTGTGTTCGGTACCGTGTATAAGTCATATATTCATAACATCGGGAAATTGTGGATATAAAACTGTTTGCAATTAATGTTGTTTTTAAGGAGAGAAGGAAAGTGGGATGAAGTCTCATATGCGGATATATTTTTCACCCTCCAAAACCATCCGGAGTGGCAAAGGGACTGTGGGATTGTGCCTCCGGAGGACCCAGGTACCCAATGGTACTTGCCCTCAAGCAGGAAAATAACAAAAAACTTAAAGGTAAACTGAGGTGGTGCTGCTTGGTGTGCAGTATTGGGCAAAGGTGCACTAGAACAAATAAGATTCACCAGGCACAAAAACAAGATCTAGCCGATTTGCTTAAGCCTCCCCTTCGATCACAGGAACAGGATGCGGACTCAGACAGAACTTCCACTCCCCCAGCCAGCCCTGTATCCTCCCGCACCAGGAAAAAGGCTGCACTAACAGTTTTGCAGGCACCTCTCCGAGAAGCAGTAGGACCTGACGGAGGGACGATGCTAATTAAGGTACCTTTTTCCACCACCAATTTAGAAGCATGGAAAAGGGTTGCCAGGGATTACCGGAATGATCCGGTAAGTGTGCAGTTTATTGTTAAACAACACAACCCTGATTGGAATGACACACAATTATTAGAATATGTGACTGAAATGGATTAATTAATTAATTAATTAATCTTAAGAACTGTAGGGGTTTTGGCTGAGGAGTATTATAAAACTATGGGGCTAGACGTTAAAGAATACTTCCCCCTCCAAGACCCAAAGTGGGATGCAAACAAGTCCACGCATATGGAAAAATTGCAAGCATATCAGGGGTGGATTTCAAAAGGAATGGAGAGAGCCATTCCCAAAATCATAAATTGGTCAGCATTATATGCAATCAAATAAGGTCCTTCTGAGTCACCATCCGAATTCTTGGATCGACTGAGGGATGTAATGCACCGCAGCACACCGTTGGATCCTAGGTCAGAGGTAGGAATACAACAGCTAGTTTCCAGTCAACTGAGACCTCCCCAGTCAGCCAGGACAGTTGATAGATGATGGAAAGTGACTTGCTCTGTCAGGAAACTTCCCGATACGCCTTTTCATTCTGCACTACCATGCTCCTAATATATGTCACGCTTTCCTGGTGATCAAGGGGAGACTTTTCCATTTAAAGTTAAATAATTATTAAAATGTCATACTGTCAAATGTCAGGACTTCAGAAATAGAACCAGTATCCAGACTGAGGAGCAGAAATATTTAGTTTTATAAACTTTGGAGACTTCTGAAGTCAGCTTGCTCTCATTGATAGATTGAAGCTGTGATCTGTCCTAAGATAGAATAGACAGTTTAAAGTTGGAAGGAACCTATAACAATCATCTAGTCCAACTGCCTGGCCACTTCAGAGCTAACCAAAAGTTGAGGCATGTTGTTAAAGGCATTGTCCAAACACCTCTTAAAAACTGACAGGTTCACCAACCACCTCTTTAGGAACTTTGTTCCAGTGCTTGACCTCTCTGTAAAGAAATGCTTCCTAAGGTCCACTCTACACCTCCCCTGGTGTGGCTTTGAACCACTCCCATGTGTCCTGTCACTGCATCCCAGGGAGAAGAGTGCAGCACCTCCCTCTCCACTCCCCTCCTCAGGAAGCTGTAGAGAGCAATGAGGTCACTCCTTAGCTTCTTTTGTCTGAACTAGATGAGTCCTAACACTCAACTGCTTTTAGGAAATTTCTGAGGTCACTCCTTAGCTCCTTTTGTCTGAACTAAATGAGTCCCAACACTCAACTGCTTTTAGGAAATTTCTGAGGATTT
The DNA here is from genome assembly GCF_000695765.1 of Mesitornis unicolor. Taxonomy (NCBI): domain Eukaryota; kingdom Metazoa; phylum Chordata; class Aves; order Mesitornithiformes; family Mesitornithidae; genus Mesitornis; species Mesitornis unicolor. The sequence goes on along the minus strand of NW_010160102.1, from coordinate 45,276 downwards.
CAAAAGATGTAAAGCCTGTGATGGCCTTGAAGGCTTCCTTGCCTGGAGCTGATTATAATTCTTCAAAGTACATGGATGGGCTTTCCCAGAGAAACTCTGGTGTGGAGTCAGCTTGGCTGAGCTAGTTTCCATAGTAATTTTCCCATTTCTGTCTGCTACAAGGACTGGGTAGGTTGTCTAAATGAGCCAAAGGTAACTCTTCCCTTCTTTCCTACTTTACCTTTTAAATGTACAATGCATTCAAGGACCTTCACATCCTTCTTAAAACTGAGGCCTAGAGCCACACACAGTATTCAAGGAGAGGCTGCACCAACGCTGAATACAGCAGGAAAATCTTCTCTCTTGACCAGCTGCTTATGCTGTGTTTGATATACCCCAGGATGTGGTTTGCAGCATAATTCATGCACACACAAAGGGAGGAAAATAGAATGTAAAGTATTTTCCTGAAATTATCACCAGCAGTTTTCTTGCTCAGAAACTTCTAGGTCTCTCAGCTGTGTGCTATAAAAATCTAATGTTTGTTTTCTGTCAGGACTGTATTCTTCATGCTGACAACATGCTACTTCCAACAAACAACCCTTGTGTTGTATTTACAGAGATTCACTTCTGCCCTGGCTGTCTGTGTTGTCTGCTGCTGAGCTGAGGGCCTTTGTTACCCTTCTTGATGAGGCAAAAGAAGTGTAATTGGCACAACCACAGGCATTATTGAGGTTTTAGGATTGCCTTTGGGTCCTGGGTTCCCCTGGTGGCAGCCGTTAACACCTTTCCGTATCATATCATTAGGCTACTAATAATGTTTGTAATCTCCTGTTGAACTTAGAGAAGCTGCCTTAAGATGTCATGGGAAATTAGACGTAAACTTTGTAGATTAGTTTCTGCTGTCGTGATTGCAGTTTGCCGCATCGTCCTTTAGCTATTTTGAGTTATTTCTTTGTACAAGGCATGTATTCCAACACAAAAGTTCTTGTACATCTTTACATTATATGTGTAACAGACTGACGGATGGTCCAGTGGCTCATACCACAGTCAAGAGTGGTTATTGCCAACTGAGCCTGGTTTTAGCACAGGAATAAAGAAATGTACTTGGTGGAGTGATTAATTGCATCTGATAAGAATCAATAATCCTCTGTCAGTTTCTCTATACACGCTCTTTGAAATGATGAATCTACAGTACCCACAGTGTTTTAGAGTGGTCATTACTATTATGTGTGGAAATGGAAGGGGGTACATGTTTGTGAATATGGTGTGAAGAACTTACAGAAGCAATGTGATCATGTAACTGATTACTTAATCATGCTGGTGAAAGTTAATTGCATTGTTCTCCACAGAATGAAGAACTATATTCCTAAAAGACATTCATTAAGTTTAAACTTGGAATATTAGCAAGAAAATAATGGCAGCAACATAATGATCTATATTTTTCCCTTTTTTAAAATAGCATGGTTAATTAAACATGGAATTGGTTATTTGACTAACAGACAACTGATGAGAACAGAGAAAGGTAGGTTAGTTGGTTTCTATTCTTGGCATCTGTAATTCAGAGTTACTGTTACACTGAATGCAGTAGTTTCAGTTACTGAAAGTTATAGAGGTTCTGGGAAGGTGGGGCAGGGAAGGTTCCTGTGACTATGACGGAGTTAAGATGGATTTATCTTTATATTTGTTTACTTGAGTTTCAAAGGTAGAAATATTGTTTCAGGATTCTAGGAAGAAGAAAGAAATTAGTAACTTAATTTGAATAAGTATTTTTCTTTGCATTTTTAGTAGACATTTGTCATTTCTTCTCATTTAGTAAAGCAGTACTTTAAATGCCAGGAATGC
>NW_010160102.1:17240-43424 GCF_000695765.1 Mesitornis unicolor | reverse complement strand
AAAATATTCATTACTTATTACTCCTTTAGACTGAGGTTTTCCTCTAGAGTTTTTAACGATTTCCCCCCCCCCACCAGTGTTGTTTGTTCTTGGTATTATCTTCCCGTTTTACTGACTTAAAGATATACATTAACCACTACACTGCAAAATTTCTACTATTTTAAACATATTTTTTATAGCGTTATTCTTCCCTAGTTCCCTAATGCTTAATCATGTTGGATTAGTCCTGGAGGACAGAATAATGTTAAACATTAGGAAAGGAGGGGTAAAAAATCCCTCATCCTGTGTTTTTAATCCTCTACAGCTTTTAAAATGTGGCCGTCTGATATGCAGGAGAAGATGTGTAGGCAGATGGATAGTTTAATGGCCTCATCGACTTTCAGAAGTCAATATGCAGAGCATATTAACCCCCTGTTGCTAGCAGGCACTTCAGCCTCAATCAGTTAAACTTCAAAGCAACTGTGAGATTAGAAAAACAAGGAAAAGATGGGTCTTGGGTAGATTTGTATGAAAGTAGGAACAATGTATGAACAATACTAGATTTTAGGGCACTCATTTTCAAAAGGTTACTCGGAAAGCTCTGACAAATGCCAGCTTGTTGAAGACAAGAATGCCCTACTAAATCTACCTTGCTTAATAGGTTTGGATGGGAAGGCTGCTAAAATAAGACTGATGGCATACTTGTACTTCTTTTGGTCTGTTCTTCTGAACTTTCAGATAGATTCAGCAAAATCTCGAGAGAAATTAGAGGGAAAAATAATTGTACTAAAAAGCAGAAGTTGAACAATCAGAAAAAAATTAGAAAGTGAATTAATTGGGATGTTACTTCTTCAAGAAGAAAAATACTAGGCAAAGAAAAGCAGAAACTAATTTGGTTTTGGTGCAAGTGTAGCAAGCGTACAAAGCAGAACTGCAGCATAGGAAATATCTTTTGTACTTAAAGAGAAATATGGTGTAGTTGGGGCAAATGAAGCGCATGTCTAAATAAAGGAGCAGAGCAGGGAATTGAAACACCAAGGCAAAGTATCAAGAAAGTGAGATTTCAGAGAATAGGTGGCAAAGTAACCTCTGCCTTAGGTTTCATACTGCTGCTGGGCCAAAAAGTAACTCTGCAGATACTTTAATGTGTCTTCAGCAGCACAGGAGGGCAATGTGTTAAGCTGAACTGTCACTTTAATTACATTAGGAAAGTGGCAGGGGGTCAATAATATTTGTAACATGAGCACTTGTGACAAATCAATTGTATAATGAAAATGATTATAACATCATTAGAAGTCTGATAACCCAATAACTTTTGATAATTACTTCTCAGTTACAGGGAATAATTTACCAGAGGAGATGCTGGAATATTAGTTACAAAGGCTAATAGCTATAGTCATATCTGAGACATATGTGCCATTTAATATCTAGTTTTGATTCACTTGAACATTTGATAAGTAAAGACTGAATTTGGAAAGCTGTCTCATACATATTTGTGTCTTTGGGTCCCGAAATAACTTGAGAAATATGACTCTACTGTGCCCTTAAATAGAAAGGTGATGGGGTTTGTTTTGGTATTTGGAATTTTGTATCAGATCAGTGCCTCACTAGGCCCAAGGCAGGAGAAGGGCTGTAAACAAGTCACTGAGGGCAGAGGATGAAAATGAGAGTCCCAGCAATTAGCAAGGCACTGGGTTATATCCAGCATGAAATTGTACTGCATTTCACTTCTGAACACTAGGTTATACTCCTAATTAACTTCTGAGATACTCTCTCTGCCTCATACCTTTTACTGATTTAACCTATGTAGCTAAATAAACTAATTCCTAGGAACTGTGCTTGTGAAGCAAATAGTAGCTTGTGCTTTAAGATTAATATAATAATATGATTTATTATTTATGAAACCGTCCTGTTTGAAGAAAGGACAATCATTACCTTTCAGAAAAGTTCTTATGCTAGACTACTGACTATCATAAGCAAAAATAACTTTTAGTTCTACAAATTTAGTACTTTCTCTGTTAGCAGGTGCTGGAATTTTCAAAAAATCAGATATGGTGCTGAAAACAAAGTATGTGAAGAACAATTTGCCTGCGTTGTTTCTGAACCTCATGAGGGAAATCAGTGATCATTCATGTAGCTGCTTATTCCTCCTAATCGTTCTGCTGGCAGTTGGTCTGAGTTGCACATAGGTTTTGTTTTTGCTTGGTACTTGTTATTCAGTTTTGGAGATGCTTAAAATGCTGGCCGTGGCCCTCTTCAAACTAGATATTTTAATGAAAAGTATAATAGTAAGAAAGAAGAATAATATTGGAATTACAGTACTATCTTGAGAATTAAGTAACAGAATTTTGACTTACGGAGGTTTTTTAGTTATTTTCTAGTGATTTTTATGACGTATCTCTTTTGTAAATACAATTTCCCAGCCCTCAGGACCATACTTGTTGAAGAGAAGGAATTGCTGGTTGTCACTGATTCTAGCACCTTGATTGAAGTGTCACGACACGGGTGTTACATTTAATTCCTCACTAAGGTGAGGATCTTGGATTCATGAAAAAAGATGAATCAAGTCTCCATGGCAACATGTTGATCCTTTTATGTAAACAATGTGCTTTCTCCTTGCATATTTGTTACCCAAGGAAGAATGTCCTTTTCTATAATACGTGTATGTGTGTTTAGATGAGTCTGCACACATGTATATAGTAACCATTTATAATTAAATGTGTTAAAGAAGTTGATCTTCTGCAAGAAGACAAAATACAGCAAAGAAGCGAGACCTAAACATGTCGCAGCTCCCACTGCTGTCCTGTGACCCAGTAATTCAGAAAGAATCCTTCTCCTTGCGTTCTGTGTGCCAATGTGTTTGCCTGTGTTTCTGTTGTTGTTAAAGTGCGTGTTGCACTGAATTCCACTGACAATTGTCCTTGTGCATCCATGACACACCCAGCTTCTTGCTTACCATTTTCTCGGTCTCATCTTCAGATTTTAGTAGTTATTATTTCCCATCAGGCGGCTAATTATAAAAAAATAAATTTTTTAAAGCCTATAGAGCCTGAAAGAACCCATTACAAACTCTGCTCATCTGATGAGGATTTTCTACTTAGACTTTTAGCTGAGATTTGTCAGTTAATCACCTTTTAATTTGAGTAGCGCATGGCATATATTGACTTTGTTTCATTTGAGGTTCTCAGTCAACATTTCAGGAAGTACCAGGTCTAATTTATCCACATAAAATTCTAACTGCATCAAGCAATTTTCTTTTTTAATACAAACTTTTAATCTCATCAAGTTAATTGAGATGCATTTTCCATAAACATATAATGGCTGGCATTAATTATATTACCATCCTTTAATTCTTTATTTATGAAGCTATAACTAGATTGTAGTTTATTTGTGTAACTTATTTCATAGACTGGAGAAATATTTTACAAAATCAAATATTAGAAAATAAATCACTTCCAGTCTGTTTTCAAAATTATTCAGATTAGCGGTGTAGATTTATTTAGCATCTTCAGTCACTGGATCAAATATGCTAACGTTGAAAGATATTACAGAATCACAGAGTATTAGGAGTTGGAAGGGACCTCAAAAGCTCATCCAGTCCAACCCCTGCCAGAGCAGGATCACCAGACCAGGTCACACAGGAACACGTCCAGGCGGGTCTTGAATGTCTGCAGAGAAGGAGACTCCACAACCTCTCTGGGCAGCCTGGGCCAGTGCTCTTAGAATGGAGTATTTAGTTTTACATGGGGTTGGTGATAGGTATGAATGTGACTTATTTTTTTTGTTGTTAATGCTTTTGCTAAAAAGTGTAAAATCAGTCTCTTCCTACTTCAGTATTTTTTGTTTTTTTTTTTATAGGTGATGGAAAAAATGTTCACAGAAGTTGCAGGCCGCTGTCTGAACTTCTGGCACCTGAACTAAAAGGCTCGTCTTTTCCTCTGGTTATTTTAGATATGAAATATTTGTTTAGACAAAAATTAACGTGTGGTTTCCTTATGGCAGTACTAAACTAAGAGACGTTGACCAGTTTTTCCAAGTTCTGCAACAGGAGGTTTTAAACTGATAAACTGCATTTCTTGATATTCATCCTTGTCTATAGCACCGAATCAATCAAAATAAAAACTTGCAAATAGCTTCTATGTATCCAAAATTTGTCACACCCCACTCCCCCTCCCCCCTCAAAAAAGTGTTTATGATTTTTGTTTACCTGCCCTGAAACAAATAAGAAATCGTTTTACATATGTGTCTGTTAAAACAACGTAACTTTTTACATGAATCAGTGTGTTACAATTATGAGTTTTTAAGACTGTAAGTACTACTTGGATGAAAAAGTAATTAGAGAATCATAGAAGTAATTGACTACATAAAGCAGTAGGCAGATTTTGAAGATACTTAGGCAAACAGAAGTCTTAAGACTTCTTGACCAGCATAAATGAAATTAGTGGAGAGACTTGATGCTTTTTACCATTGCTTTCAGGAAACAGTGCGTTTTTGATACTCCTAGGTCTGTTTCATGTTAAAACCAGTTCACTTTCTTCCAGTTTCTTCCGAAAATTTTTAAGGAACATAAAGATACGGTTTCAGTGTGCATTTGTGTCAGCTAAAATGGAAGGTGAATCCTGTCCTTTTTAGGTGTGTGAATAGGACTTTGCCAGAAAAGTGCTGTGAACATTTTGCTTTCAATGGGAAATGTAGGATGTGCTCATACTCAAACAGTCCTTCCTGTGTGTGATGCTTGGTTGTCTTTTCTGCTGTGTGTTGCAAAGGAGCTAATTTGTCAGAAGTGTTGCTTGTACCTTTGACCATTCAGGCTGATGTCCAATGATGGTACGGACATTCTGAGATCTCTCCATTTTTTCCCTTCAGCTGGAGAAGATCTGTTTCATTTAGGATACTTTCATTAACCTTCACTGAGAACTATGGAACGCTTCACAGAAAAGGGCTGCTGCACGTGCTACTGCGCATCCGATGGTAGCACAGTGCTGAAAATGGTGAGGGACAAGTGGCAGTACAGTGTGTAACATGCAGTTTCTACCTGTGGTAAGATTTTTGCACCACATCTATCTGCCAAGAGGTTGAAAGTCACATTTAAAACCTATTCTTTACTATCAAATTCCTAATGTGCCTCTTGTTTTATGATGTTAACATCAGGCACATGAGCTTAAACTGACATTGGCAGTTCAGTTATATATAGTATTAGACAGTTCAAATACTTCTCTTATTATAGTAATATGGTTCTATGTTTTTATTTTATTGCTAGTCCATCTTTCAGCCTGTCTTTTTAATGACTACAGACTAATTTACTGTCTGCTTGCACTGCTATTGGATTTCAAAAGACAACGCAACAGGGAAAACTATTGCAAAAATAAAGTACTTATGTTTTGGAATAAATGAAAATGATGGAAAATGTGAGGCTTTTAGATTAAGGATAAGTAATTAAGGCCGCATGGATTTTTTTTTCTTTAATTCAATATCTGTGAACAGTGACTGACTTAATCACATGCTTTTCACCTGCCTCCAGTAGGAGTGCCCTCTCTTTAGTGCTTCTAATACTGAGGTCTCAGGCATCTATTTGCTTGCAACTGAAAAAATTTTCAGAAAAGATGACAGGACCTTTTCTACAAGTACATTTTAAAAAAATGATAGAATCATAGGATGTGTTGAGTTGGAAGGTACCTTTAAATGTCATCTAGTCCAACCCCACTGCAGTGAGCAGGGACTCTTTAAATCTGTTGCGTTCTATTTCTATTTTTGTGTTCTAAAATCCACTTCATTTAAACATGAGTGAATAGTGGGAGTTTTCTGCCTTGAAAATCTTTTTCCATTCATTGTCTGCTCAAGAGAAGTGGTATGTGAGCCTGAATTTGAGGCCAGGGCAAGCTTTGAAATGAGAGGTCAAACATGTGGCTTACATAGAACCAGGAAATTATATAGGCTTTAAAGTATCTGGAGAAGTCATTATATCCAATTCTGCACTCAGGTGCAAGCCACTTTATAACATGTTGCTCAGTAAAATCACTGTTCAGCTTGAAAATCCATGATTCTTTGGTTTTATGGCTTTATTGTTTCTGTGTTTTTATTAGCTTTTTGATTTGGGTTTTGTTGTAAGCAAAATTGTTTGGAAATAATTATGCTTTAGTCAGAGAAACCTTGCCCGATCTTTGGGACCCAAGAACTTATTTATCACCCAGCAAGTCACAATACTCAACCACAACCTAACAGAGCTATGCCATCTCCTCTGCCATACTGACCCATACAGACATCCCTTTATTTGGTGTTTGTCTCCTCTTTCATTACCCATAGAGTCCTAAGGTTGATGAACAACCTTTAAGTTTGTGCATTGCAATCAGACATCAGCATCCAAACTTCTAACTGAGAGATGTCCCTGATGTAATTTTCTTGCTCTCATTGAGGTTTACTTGGAGTTGTTTCATACAGTTACTATAGCAATCCATCTACTTGTTCTTCACTGGTCTGAAGCCTTGTGCAGAAACCTTATTGAAATTTTATTATAGAAAGTATACTATTAAGAAATACTTCGTATGGTGTATTTCAGGATCTAAAGTTAGGTCATGTAATTTAAATTAGTGTTAGACAAAGAGTGGTTATATATTGTCATCTTTACTCAGATCATCCTTTATTCAAACAGTACATCATGATGTTTAGGCAAAGGAATCCAAATATCCTGCAGTTTTCACCAAAGACTGACGGCTGGGTAAGTGGGACCACTCTGCCCATAAATTCCAAGTAGTACGGTTCTGCTGTGCGAGGTGTGCATCGGCAATTTGGACAACTGAAAGACAGCAGTTATTACTGTTTTTTTCATCCTCACTGTGTAATGTACTCTTCTTGTTTCCTTACTAATCATTGCATAGTCTCTATTTTTTTTAATGGGTGATTTAAAATTATATAGCACTTTCCTGTGGAGTGTGAGTATTATACCCCTCAAACTAAGAAAATATAACCAGAAAAGTACAGTATTTAGGTGTGGAGTTCAAATGACCAAAGATGATGTGATCAGCATTTTTATTAAAGACTCAAGGCATGCTATTTACAACTACTTTGTTCTACTATAATGAATAGAAGGTAGCCAAAGGACACTCTCTTTGACAAATTGATTTAGCGTAATCGAGCAATGGACAACCTCCATTTAAAAAATGTCAATTTATGACATTATGATTATGATCAACATGGAGCTGTATGATCCGTTATGATCAACAGGAGCTGTATCTAGCACTTTCAGAAATCAGATCAGTGAACTATATTCAATGCAGTAACTTAGTGTTGTTAATGTCAAGACAACATTTTTGTTTATCTAGAGAAAGTCACTACTTAGAATTTCTTTCATGCTCCCAAGTCGTTTGGATGAGTGATCCAGTGTGAAAGTGATGAACGAATGCAAAATTTATTAGTAACAGAATTTGCAGTTCTCTTTTGCACTAAATCTTGTTACCACATTTTCAGTAAACTCTACAAACTCAAAGTACTTACGGGGCAAAGGAAATGTTGTGGCTAATCTGAATGCAGAATTTCTTCATGTTTCAAGCTATGGATTGCAGAAGTTAAATTCTTAACATGGCCAGGCAAAGAGATAAAATTAATTACACCAGTATCAGTAAAAAAGAAGCAATTCTTAATGCATTTGGATAAAGAAAAACCAGTAACAACAATCTTGGCTGAATAGTTCTCTTCTTGCCATGCTTTTTAGTATTTTTAATATGGTAGCATAAGACTTTTTATCTGGTTAATGTTACCATATGTGAATAGTAATTTTGACCTGAGAGCTGGAGAATGAGTTATGAATAACTGAAGAGAAGAGGCAGAGAAGAAAGTTCAGCCAAAGGTGAGAGAAAATGTGCCCTCTTAGGAAGGAAAGAGGAGATAGGGGTTCTGCTCCTGGCCTGCTCTGTGACCTTGAGCAAGCAACTGTCTCCAGCTTTCTCCATTATTTCTCCTGTCATTTGCCTGTTCTGGCTTTCTAACCAGTGAGATCTCTGAGGCAAGGACTGTGTCGTGATAGTGATGTACAGCACACTGAGGCCTTAATCCTAGTTGAGGCTTTTGCATATGACTGCAAAACAGGGAAGAAGTAGCACAGTTTGTGTGCACCTGTAGGAGGAAGTTTGACAGATGAGAAGTAAAATAGAATGGTTACAGCAGTAGCTTATTCTTCATCCCAGAAGTACGTACATATACCAAAGACTGACACAGGAAAATGAATGCCCACTGTACTTGCTTTAGACTGTGATAGTAATGTACTTGCTAAAATTGTAATAATATATATCTTTTAAAGAGTCATTCTGGCAATCTGACAAACCAACATTTAGCTCTAACAATCAATTGGATCCTCCTGAGCAACAGACTTGTTGATTGCTTCAAGAAGGCTGGAGTTGCAAATGTGTCAGACCAGAATAAATTAAGGACCTGAACTGCAGAGAAGCAGAGCAGGGCAATGACAGGTTACTGTTTCCAAGCTTCTTTCTGACTTTAGAGGTTTGTACCATTTTCTTTCTGCCTTCTGCATTTTTTTGTGTCTTATTTTTGCGTGTCATCTCTGTCCTATTAAAACTTCGGGCTTTGTCTACCCACCTGCCCAGCTTCCGCACAGATGCCTTGTGCTTCTTTCCTATCGAATCTTTTCCCATAGTACAGCTCTCCCAAACTGATTTCTGTCGGCTTTCTCCATATTCCGGTGTCTCACAGGAATGCAGCTGTTGAACACTTGTTGGGGATGAACTGTTTTATATTTACAATTTTAGTCTTTCAGTCAGGAAAACAACCAAACATCTTATGTACGCTACGGTCTTACAGAATAGGGAGCTCTTTCCAGTAAGAGCCCTTAAGAAGCAATGAATTAAAATTTATTTACAATGTGTATTATATATTAAAAACCCTGACCAAACAAAAAATAACAACAAAACCAACCAAATATAACTCCCCTGACAATCTCTGTCCCCTGTGTGGAATATTACTGCTTAACTGATACTTCGGCCTTTCCTCTTTGTCTATGAACTATAAGCAGTGTGGGATGTAGACCTTTTCTCCTATTCTGTTAGAAGGGTGACCAAACACACCAAGCATGTTTGACTCCCATACTCCTTTACTCCTCCAGTGTTTCTATTGTCATTTTTATTTGTGCCAATGTTTATGTACAGGAACTCTTAAGAATTGCATATTCCAAACTTTATTCAAGAGAAAAGATAGAATGAATGATCATCACTTCAGGATTGAGACACTGTGCATGAAAACAATTTTATTAAGAACTGGACTCTGTAGCAAAAATGGCAAACTGGAAATCTAGTTTGTATGTTTTTTTGGGAGGTATCTAGTTTTGTGAAAAAAGATAAAATCCTCACTTTTAATCAGAGCAGCTTAACTCTTTTAGTAGAGTAACTGTGTGTGTTTCTGTGGAGGTAGGAACATAACTGAGGAAAAGGCTAATTTCTGCTATCTACAAATTTGATATTCAAATATATAACATTCAAATTGCATACAAGGATAAATTCAAGAGTCCACAGTACATTAGCCCACTTCTTTCTGTATTCACCAGAGAAAGAAGTTTCTTTTACAACAGTTTCTTGCCATCTCTACAGAACTATTAGGTTAATGCTTCTCCTGAGTGAAGAAAATTCATTGATGTGATTTCTTCATATACCCTACACTCTTATATTGCTTTGTGTCAGCTGTGCCAGAAGACAGACTTATCTTAACTGTCCATACAACTAATATTGTTTTCACTGTTTGGGAAATATAACTGGGGAAGAAAAAAGAACAGGTAGAAAAGAGGCTCTTTATATCACTTCTAGTATGAGACACAACTGACTTTAAATTTCATTTGTTTAAGGGTGTTTATTCCAATTAATCTTCATGCTTTAAAAAAAGATAGATGTGTTATGTGGGAGGAAGGAAGAATTAGAACCTGTTAGAATTCTAACATTGTCAAAAACTGTATTTGAGCCTTGGTTTAGGTCTTTATGGATGGAATTTAGGCTGAATTTTATTTTTTAAAAGGTAGCTTGGGTAAAATCTCTTGGACTTCGTGAAAGACAGGTTATAGTAAGAACTCTCAATGACAATACGTGATAAGGTGTATTTCTGTGTTGATCCGTCAGTTACTACTGAGTGTTGTTTCCAAGCCATTCTTCTCATCCCTTTTTGATAGCGTGTACAGAGCTGTTTTTAAAGCGTATTAGTGGAAAGGAAACTTGGCTTTTTTTCCTTTCAAAACTGTTTGCTACATTGGAAGGCAGGAGGTGGAGCAATTCGATTTCTACGTGGATTTGGAATTGCCTATAATTGTTGTCTGCAAATAGCAATTGTTTGAGAGGTGTGTTTTCATGTCAAATGGAAGGTAGACATGCTGGCAGTACAGAGACTATTTAGAATGAAAAAATTGCCCATAGACGACAAGAATTCTGCAAAGTGACAGTGTTATTCCTTTGACCTTATCAACCTTCACTGTAGTAGCTCATTTTAAATCTGTGGCATCTATGCCAGGATCTAAACTGAACTAATACTGACTGAAAACATAAAAGCACTTCTGATGCTTACTCCATTTTGGCTTGAGAAATTAATTTTTCAGGATAAATAGCTGTATTACTTTTGGAAACTTGTTATAGAAACCAGTTAAAGTTACATCACTGATATTGCTCAGGAAGAAATGCTTTAAGTTATTCTGACAAAGGAATTTGTATTTCTGTCTGTTGGACTTGACTGGAATGTAAAGGATTTTTCCTCCCATGGGAAGTAGGAATTTTACACTTATTTGTCCATGTGTATATGAGGAAACCAAAGCCATGGTGGAGATCAATTCTTCTTAGCATATGCTAATGTATTCTTCTCAATGTAATCTTTTATCTTACCTAAATAAACTTTTAAATGCATATTTCTCTCAAGGTGCTCATAGAAGTTTACATTAGTCTGCAGTGTGCAGCAATTCCCAGAAAAATAATACCAGGAGAAGTCACTGTGAATTGTGTTACCATAAAAGCTGGAATCACTTATTTCCCTTTACAATTTGAAGCATTGCACAAGACTCTCCAGGGTAGAAATAACATCTCCAGCTGGCCTGATTTGTGTTACTAAAAGTAACATCACCAAAAAAGTATTGCCTTTTATAATTTAAAATCAAATATGTACCTTTTTACCGGAGTAAGAGGAATGCATTTCACATTAGTTCTTATGGTAATGTCCATCAGGAGGAAAAGAATAAGAAAAAAAGAGCCAGCCCCCCATCACAGAACATCCTGCATCATAAACATTCAGTAATGAAAAGTATAATTCAGTGAAAATCCACTTGAAATGTTTCATTTAAAAGCAGTTGTTATGGAGGGTTAGTGTATGATGCAGCTTCTAAAAATCAGTCTTTTAAAGTTCTACCCGCTTTGATATTCTGAATTCAGTTTGTGGCTTCTTTCTCTCTCTGAACAACTTTCATTGTCTATTGCTAAAAGACATGAAAATATCTATCAGCCAAGAGTTATACGAATTAAGAACACATCCTCCAAATCATGGTGTCTAGATTGGTGGGTTTGTGCTTGTGCAGAGGCAGTGATGTTTCACACCAGCGTGTGAAGGGTGTGTTAAGCAGAGAAGTCCATTGCAAGACTGTGGCCACCACATTGCGTATCTCTCTATGAAGTGCAAGGAGAAACAAACACTGTAGGGGAATACACCCTGCATTGCTCCAGGTTCTAGGCAGTGGAGTAGTGACTTATGACTTATATTAAGTCTGTAAATGCTGTTATGGGTAAATGTCCATCAACATTTAAGTGTCAAAAGTTTCCTTGACTTGAATGAGATCAGAGTTAGCTCAGCTTGGTAAAACCTAATGTAAAGGGATCAGAAAGGAATGGATGCTATTACATGGGAGCTCTCTGAGAGAATGGAGAGCAGGATCTACATGCATCATTTTTGCGACCCTTCTGGGTACGGTGCAGCAAAATATTTTGGTGCTGTTGGTGATATCAGTTTACAAACCAGCTTCATAATTTGTCATTTTTTTTCAGTGAATCTGTTTTGTTAAAATGATCCACCATGTGATAAATCTGAATCCTATATCAGGATCCTGAATGATGAATATATATTAGTTTTACTGAGCGTACTGAAAAAATATTTTTGAGTCACCCACAAAGTATTTTGAGAAGTGTTTGTTTATGAAGCATCCTTTTGGCTTGGTGGTAGTTTCCTGACGTCATCCTTCACGTCTGTCTTTCCTTGTGAGTATCTGTCTGACGCTGTGACTGCCTTACAGCCCTGGAGCAAAGTAGACTCTTTGAAAGAAATACAAGAAACAACTTTTGAAGTGAGTATTTCCACAATAACAGCCCAGTTGGGTATTTTTTTTCTTGACCCCCCCCAGACCCTGGTGCTAGCTTAGCTATGTAGGCTTGAATACAGCAAAGGCAGGAGAAACAACAAATAATATTTTGCCTGAGGCTACGCAGTCTTTTTAAAGAGGATTTGAGGGCATGCCTAATCACTTTAGGTTGTGATATTGGTGAAATGAAGAGGTTAGTGGGACTCCACTAACTTTTGTATGAAGAAGTTTCTTTTGAGCTGTCACAGTCTCAGACAGTTCCTGTCCAGAACCTGTGAGTTAGCTGTAAAACCGTGCTTGACTTCTCAAATTCCAGGATGGATATAATTTTTTTTCTATTTCAACCCCTGTTCCCCGCTCCCTTACTTTTAGGTCAGAGATCTGGATGAAGGGGATAGTCCTCTCTGTGCCAAAAGCAAATAAGTAAACTTCTGGTTTAGGACCTCAAATGTCAAGGAAGTGCCACTGCCATTCGCTTGAAATGCTGATTCATTTTTGCCTCTTTCCAGCTTGAGTCAGTGGAACCAGCTATGTTTGCTGAGCACCCAGTAGCAAAAGGATGCATCTAAGGTAAGACTTATTACTAGCGCTTTTTCTTTCTGGCATCTGAAAGAGGACATTATGTTGTGTCTGCTGCTTTTCATGCCCCAGTTCTTGCTTTAAAATGCACTTAGGGATCTTTGTCAGGTTAGCTTGTCCCGTATTCTCCATGTCCTATCAATGAATGTGGAGAGGCTTTTATTCAACTGAGTAAGCAACAGTTTCTTGAAGAATGTGCCCTGAAGATAGCAAGGGCAGCATACCAGTCTGTAGAAGGACCCTTAAACTCTGAGTAGGATATTGAGGAGAGAAAATAGGAGGCAGCTGGGAGGACTATCATTCACTAATTCCACTTGTATTTGAGAGAGAGGAAACTGTCTCCCTTCCCTCTCTTAACTGCTTCAGTCATAACAATAATGACAAAGCAGCTTTTTTTTTCCCCTCTCTTTTTCACTTTTACTGTTGTAGTTTACAGGAAAAAATATTATTCAGTTCAGTATGAATTCTGCACATTTATTGCCATCAGATTTATCTGAGATTTCTCTTTTTATTTTTCTTTCTTTTCCTCTTTTTCCCTCCCCACCCCCCATTTAACTGGCAGTGCAGAAAATACTTCAGTGGAAAATCAAGACTGCTGTTGTTCCTGCCAGTCTGTAAATGATGCACGACAAGTGGTCACAGGTATTTAGATTTCTAATATATTTCTCTGAATACATTGCTAGCCCAGACTCTGCTTCTTGTTTTCTTCCTGCTTAGTATAGATGACGTATTTGTCCTCAGAAGCTGTATTACAACTATCCTGTGAATTCACTTGGTTTTCTGCAAATATCTGTTTTAATTATGTCAACAGTATCAAAGCATTAATGGCTGTCACTGAATAAAAGGTTGTGTTGCATGTATAAAAATAGAGAACAAACATTCCATGAGAGAGCTGCTTTTGGTTTTGTTGCATCATAAGATCGTAGGATAACTCAGGTTTGAAGAGACTTCCAGAAGGCTCTCGTCCAACCTACTGCTAAAAGTAGAAGGGGACTGCAGACTGGGTAACCTGTGTCAGTGCCTGACTGTCCTTGGCAGGGGGAAGTCTGAACCTTTCTTGTTCCAATTTCATTGCACTGTGTGGTGCAAAAAACCTCCTCTTTCTTAAACTTGTTTCTTGTTTTTCAAAGTAATGGTGGGGATGTGTAATGGAAATATAATGCTATGTTTGTTCCTGCTGTATGGGGCTGGAGGTTTTCACAGTATAAGGTGGGTCCACATCCAGTTTACAGTTGGTTATTACTGTGATGAACTAGAAGGCTGTTGTAACAGTTCTGATGTTATGGTTTCTAGTTGCTGTCCCTTGCCTCTGCAAAGCTCACCTGATTTTGTGAGTGTGCCTGATAAATAGTATCAGTAAACTAATCCAGTTCAAAAAATAGAGATTATTTCACTATGATCAATTTGTTCTGTGGCTAACAACATGAGGGTGAAGGAATAGAGAAGGAAACTAAATTGGCTTTTCTATCAATAGAGGGGTAGAAGGAACTCTTAACTACAGGCCAGAGATCTGTAAAGAGTCTAAAGACAAGAACTTTGAAAGCAGTGTAAAGCACAAAATAAAACTGTGGCTGAGTGCAGCTCAGGAACTGGCTGCCTGACCAATTTTGATTAACAAGCATTTTAGGAATAACTGCATCCTCTGAAAAAGGAACTGGCACTGGTGGAGTTTTCATGACCACACTGAGCAAGCAGTTCCTTTTCTGAGATTGTAGCGGAGACTGCACTAAAATAAAACTTGGTTTAGTTTGCAGATTCTTACCTGTTGTCATGGAACAAATTTGATTCATGGATCAACTTCCATGTGTGGATTCTGATGGGTCTTCTAATGAGAAGAACGAATAAGCTGAAGGTAGTACTGTGAAACTGAGTTAATTATTTCTGTCTATCCCTTCTCAGTATTTCTGTATGAGACCTACTAAGGTTTAAATCATGGGGCTCATAAATGAGGCACAAAGCATGTAAAGCTACAGACCAGGTTCAAACTTCTCATTCTGTTACCAGTGATTTAAACTTCCCATTCTGTTACCACTGAACTGAATTTATGTTGAAAGAGTTTGGTGCCTTTCTGACTAGAAATGAATCATTACTGATATAATAATCTGAGGTACTACCTAATCACTTCTGCAGTATTTAAAGCTAGCAAGAATGTGTTTCACTTTCTGCTAGGTTATATTAAGATGACATGTTCATCCTAGAAATAATTTGCTGTGAAAATTTACACAAAGCAATGACTGCTGTGGTTGAGGTTGGCTCATTAAATGGAATAGACATTTCTTTCCTGAAAAATGAAAGGGAGACTACAGGAAACTGGCAAGCTTTGACAAAGGAGATGCTGACTGAATGCTCACGGTACAGCCTGGATAGTGGGGTTCTGAGTTACTGGGAATATGTAATCTGAGAAGAACAAGCAGTTTGGTGTTGATCTGTTGTATTGGTAAGTGCTGCTGTGTAGGGTCATTCAATGAGTCCCTGTGCATTTGTAGGATAGAATAATCTCTGTTCACTTCACCTGAAATGCATGAGTAAGAATGACATGGAAATAGTTTTAGTAGAGTAGAAGTAACAGATGTTGTAATCGTACCACTGTTTTAGCTGAACAGTATAGGATTGTCTCTCTGCTCATTGCTTTTATTTTGTTTTTCCTCTTTAGATGTCTGATACTGTAAGAAGTCATAAACATTTTTCTATTTAGCTTGAGAGTCAAAATTCTTCTTCATTATCTACATCAGCTGTGCTGGTCTCTTGTTACCTCTGTGCACAAAGGAACAGAGCACAAAAACTGCTTTTCATGACAGTTCTGGAAGACAGTACAATCTTGTAATGACTTAAATTAGAATTAGGTTCTGAAAAAGCCATGTGCTTGCGGGTATGAAATCAGTGCAACATGTAAATTTCCCCATAGCTAATTGCTCCATGGCTGATTTACGATGACCGTTTTTAGTTTATACTAATAAGTGCATTGGATACTGAGAACAATGTACAAGTTGGACATTTAGAAGTCAGTCGTGTTACTCTTGCTTAGCAATGTAAATTTGACAGATTAAGTGTAATGATCAAAAAGAAGAATTCATTTTTGATACCACCTAATATAAGATATGTCAGTACTTGTTTCTTAGCTGGCCATACCAGAACTAGAGACTTGCAAACAGGGTAAGAAAATTTACTCTGAAGCAAAATGTAATTTTTATGATGTTATACTTCTGGACATGTTCATATAATTGTAAAAATTAATCTGATGGTTTTGGTAGATGGAGATGAAGGCTGCCCTGACTTGAGAGAGGGGACACGCTGCCTGTCTGCGTGGCACAATGAGGCATGTTGGACTCGTGCAGGCTGAGGTGATAAGGGCAGATCCACAGCTCAGTGTTTTATTGAGGAAAGGTGTCCATTTCTCAGCTACAAGTAGTGCTTCAGCATCTCGTCTGCTGTAGGACCTGATGTGCAAGACTAACATCTACATCCCAGATATTGTGTTATGGAATTGGAGGGAAGCTGCCTTTGGGAATGTGTGAGTTAGTGCGGAGGCACAGTGGGAGATGTAGGCTAATGATCCTAATCCCCTGTGCCTCCTGCTTTTAAGCTGCATCTGATTTTGCTTGGCCATACCAGTGACACTAGCAAGACAGTTGGAAGCTTCTGCTTTGCAAATGAGATGTGTTTTCCCTGATGCTTTAAAACCTTTGGGAATCATAGTGCAACACACAAAACTAAACAAAATACTAAAACATACTGAGCCCACTCTGAATCTAGAGCAGTGTGGGGACAGCCATCCCTGAGTGACAAACAATGTGGTCTCACAGAGAAGGCTCTAGAAAGGGACATGAAGATGCAGTAACGGAATAATACTGCAAAGAATTGAATACAAATGAGTCAAAATCCTGAATATCATCTGTCACATTGAGCCATTAATCAGAACTAAATCAGGATTCTCAAGTTGTTTACAGAGCACTTTGTGTTCTGAGGAGCTATAGTCTTGCTTTTGACTGCAGAGAGTGATATCAATTACACTTACCAAGAACATTGTTTATTTGAATATTTACCAGGTTGCAAAAGGCTTATGAAAGAAAATTGTATAGCAGTAAAATTCAAGTGATTTTTTTTTTCCTTTTATCTGGGAAAGCAACAGAGCAGAGTTTGAAACTCCATTCTCTTCAGCTTTCCCCCTCTTCCTCATTGCTGCAGTTAAATAATCTCTTCAGAATATAATCTTTAAAGAAAGCGTTAGAGAGGTAAGTTGATAATAGACCGTATGATATCTTTCCTTTTGGTTTAGTTTGCTGTACCATAATGCTTTTAATCACTTGGTCCTTCTTTCAAGGGGCTGAGTATGCATACATGAGTAGGTTTGGGAATGTACCAAGCACTTGCATCGTGTGCGTGTTGAGCTGTATAACAATGATACTGTTGCTGAATAGTGGAAATCAAGGCTGCCTTTGATAGATCAGGTTATGGAAAGATACAAGGAAAATAAACATGCTGGCTATGTATTTGCTGGACATGGTCTTTATTCTTTCTGCCACCATGACAGTGTTAGATATGTGGTTTTATAAATTCTGATGTCAGCAGGAGTGAATCGAGCATAGAATATGGCCATGTATATTCATTTAAAGAGAACAAAAGAGGATTTTTTTCTGCTATATCTCTGGAATGCTTTACATCAGTGTATTATCTGCCTCATCAGAGAGCCTGTAAATTGTGACATACATCATCAAAACATTCTTCCTCTAATGATTCATAATGGAACATGGTGTATTAGAAGTAATACATTCTAAAATTGCCATGAGCCACCAGAATAATTTATACTAGTGTTTTCTATAGGAAGAAGGGCAAACCTGCATACATTTTCTAGTGTATAGAACCTGTATCAAAGTTCACAGTGTTTTTTATATTGCAAAATCTATTCATGTGTTAAGTACACATTGTACAAGCAGTGAGTAGAGTAAAGCAGCCTTTGCTGCAGAGCTGTTAAAAACATTTCTTTCATCCTATTTGTTTAAATAGATACCGTATGGGAGCAAAACCAAACATTATACTTGGGGTTATTAACTTTTTATATGACAGGAAAGTAAACATACTTCGATTAATGCCATTTCTAATTTGTCCAGTCCTGCCATCACAGAATATTTGAGAGAGAAACCTAAAGGTTTTCCTCTCCTCTTCGATCTTGTGTCTCAGTTTGGTGACATGGCTGAAAATCCCCACCAGTTCCTTATCTTGCAAAGTGAAAGCTGGGGGGAATTCTGCTGTCTCATGGAGACAGACATTTCTGTATCTATCCAGGCAAGCAGGCTAGTGAGGAAGCTTAAAGCAGAACTGCATCTTCTGTAGCTGCTTCTTTTGTTGTTGTTTTTTTATTAATTTTTTTTTAAATTGCTTACATTTGTACAGCTTTGTTCTTGACTTTTGAGGTTTTTTTTTCCCTACAAGCAAAGCAAGTTCTTATGCATATGTTAACTTTGGTGCAATTGCTTGGAAGCCTATCAGAGCATTAGGGCCATGTAGATTTGAGGACTAAATATTTGGAGATCATAAAGGAAAGGAAGGGTTGGTGAAGGAAGTTCACTTTGAAGGAATCTGAGGTTTCAGCAAAAAGCCTGTTTCTAGAACAGTGGGATTTGGGAAGGTGAGAACTCTTTGCAGGATCACTGGTAAATTATGGAAATTGGAATTTAAATTAGGAAATTTGAGGTGGAAAAAAAGGAAAAAACTTTTTACTGCTGTTTACTGTGTTTTTTACTTATAACTACTTGCAAACAGCAACTGGTTATTTAGTAATGTAAATGTTTCCTTCTCTTCTTCCTTCCTACTACTGCAACTTACTTTCTTGTAGCTTTGGAAGATTATGTCAACTGAGTAATTTTAAACTATGTGCTTGGTGACTCCTTCAGAGAATTCCCATAGATTTGTGAGGTGTGACTTCCTCTTACACAATCCGTGTTGACCCTCTCCCAGTATATCACACCCTTCTAAATGCTCATATGTTATCTTGATTATTGGTCCTACCCGTTCTCCATCTGCAGACATCAGACTGCTCTCTGCTTCCCTTTCTCTCCTGGAAGTTTTTCAAAGTGGGTATCTTCTGTGTGACCTTCTAGACTTCTCGTAGTCAGGCATTTTTAAGCAAGAGATCACACAGCACAGTTAACTGCTCAGTTATTTCATTGCAGATTTTGTCCAGAAGATTGTAGGAGAATACCACCTGAGCCCAGTGACTTGTTATTGTTTAGAGTGTTCAGAGTAGGTCTTTTATTATAGTATCTTCCAGCAGCCCTTTGATTTGAGGTGGCGAGGAAATAAAAGCTGCTAGTATGCCTTACACTATGAGGGGATCCAGTAAGGGAATCTCTTTAAGCTGCCCTACAGTGAAAAGGATTTAGAAAACCAACAAATCACCCATTTAATTTTTCTTAATGCAATAACCTTATCTTTCTTGAGCATTCCTTTTATACTGTCAATAGTTATTGCTTCTACAGGTTCCTAGATAAGTATTTTGTTCCAAATAAGTTTGAAAAAGGTTATGTTACTGAGTTTGATGACTCTTGTAAGCTGATCCTAAAACACTTTCTGTGTTCTTTTTTTTTTAGCCTGTGTTCTTACATGTAGCCTGTCAGAATTTATGATCCTTTCTGTTTCCTTTGGGCAAACCTTTAGTTTTCTGAAGGACTACTTCTCACTTTTTTAGCCACTGTTTAGACATGTCTGTTTTTGCGTGATGTTTCTAGCACCTTTTTGGTTTCAAAAGCAAGCACTTACCTTGAGCCTCCAAAACAATGTCTGTCTTTATTATCCATATGGGGAAAAGTACCTTGTGTTTGTGTGTGTGTGTGAACTTAATTAAAATTAATTTAGAACCAAACTCAAAAGCTTTGATGTGATGATAATACTCTAATGCAACATGATATTGAAAGCATACTTACAAAAGAAGGAAAATAAATAAAAGGATTAATTCTAGGATGTTATTTACCTTGATAAAGAAAATTTACATCATTCAAGCCCCACACAATTAGTGTAACATTGCATTCCACGGCAGCTGAAAGAAATGAAGTACAAAACTTCCTGATCCACATCCATTCTTGATCTCCCTAGCAGGCCTGCTGCAGACTATAGGACTAATTCTCAAGTAAGATAAAACTAATGTTGTGTGAAACTATTAGCATTTCAGTGTAAAAGCACTGAGCATAACAGGGTTATGAAATAGTGCCTGTGGTCATGGTAAGTTATCTCCTATTTCTTTTTTATGTTTGGGTTAGTCCTGTAGTAAATATTGAAAAAAGTAGAAGTGACGTTTGGGGGATTTTAATGAAGGATGTCTGAAAAAAAAGTCATACTAAATCAGCTTGGAGAAGACTGTATACAATAACTAACTGAAGGATTAAAAGCAAAAGGTTATCATATCTATGGAGAGAACCTTGAATATTTTAATGACTTGGCAGGAAAATAATCCTAGTGAGGTGTATTTGAATATGTTTTGGAAAAGTGCTTGTATTTTGAAGTGAAATGTGATTTTTCTCACAATCTGAAATGGGACAATGAGTTAAATGTTCAATGACTGAAAATATAGTCAAATGCTCTGTTCTCCATGTAATTTGAATTAATACACTACAACATTAATAAATACATTAGTTCAGTTTACTGTGAATTTCTCTAATGTTCTGGGCTTGATTTCAGTATGTGAACTATTTGAGGTTATAACGGAGAAGCTTTCCTCGATTTCTCGTATTCATTAAACTTGCAAAGAACTTTCCAGTTTTGTCACTTCTCCACTGCCTTTGCTTCTTTCCGTATAATGTTTATTTGCCTATGAGTTCTTAACACGTAGTCTAAATTTTACAAAATCCTAGTCTTGTCACTTCTGCAAGAACCAACTCCAGGAAGCCGTTTGGTGAAACGTTTCGAGTGGAAAGCCCTCGCCCTGGACTACGTGAAGCTGATATAAGTTTTGAGAGTTGTCCTACAAAATGCACGTTCTTTCTGTAGCTTTCTGTGTAGATAAGGATCTTTTGCTCATTTCATTTCATTTTGCCTGCCTCAGGAAGTTTGGCAAAAGAGCATTTAAAAGCACATAAAGCTGACCAAGAACACTATGGAATGGTCTTCATGCTTTTACTGTAAATGCTTTCTTGTAAATTGTGGCTAATGACAACACTATTGTGCATTTTCTTCAGAGCTGTTCACTGTCATGATGTGCAGGTGATGTCATTTGCCATCTTATATCTAGTGATTAGGAACAGATCTAATTGGGAACATATCCTCGGGTTCTCTAGTGTGCTTCAAACAACATGAAGGTAATGCAGTAGTTTGGGAATTTTGCTGTTCAAGCACAAGTACTTCTCACTCACCTGAATTACATATACTTACTTTCATAAAGATATTTTGAACTAGTAATGCTGTTTTCCAAGTATGTTATGTCATCTGACAAATGCCTTTTAAACTTTTATTTATTATTCAGTGTTACAGAACTGTGTGGAAAATCTGCATAAAACAAAACCCTTATATTTTACAGTTATTACAGTAATCTCCTATTTTCATGCTCTTTAGCATTAGATGGCACTGTTTTCCAAGCTTACCTTTCACGAGTGAGTGTGAGAATTTGAAAACTAAAATTGAAATGCCATGAAGTAATGGAGGTTTTAGTATATTTTCCATAAGATAATTTAATTAAAATGTGGCAGTGTGAATTGGAAATATATTGACCACCATCTGTTGGAAGTATAGAGAATTTCTAAGTTACTGCTCTGACAGTTTCAGATTGATAAAGCATCCCATCAATACATTAGATTTCTTTCCACTCTAATACAGTCTAGTAATGGGACTTTTGGATTTACCTTTCTGTACTCATGGCTCATAGAGGTGTGACTGACACTAAAACAGTGAATAGTTCACCTGGATTTTTACCTGATTCACCTATTTGTTTTGTTTAGCTGTGTGTGGTTATTTTGTTTTGTGGTCTATCTGTTTTTCTGGTTTCCTGTCCTTGCAGTCGTTAGGATTCATTTAGTGACCAGCCCAGACCTAAACCATGGCACCATTGCAGCTTTGCTTCTTTCAAGTGGAGCTCACCTGCACTAACTGAAAATAATTTGGCTGACAACCACTGCATGAGTTGAAATGAAGAGAGTTCAGTGTGCCCTTGTCAGCACAGCAACAGCTCTTGCTGAGAAAGCTGTGTTGCCTCTGAAGGTGCATACGCAGTGAATGCCCCTGCTCGCCCTTTGAGGGTGTACTCACTCCTTTCTTTTTTATATTCTGACTGGGCAAAGCAGGGATGTTCACCAGGCACAGCAGGAGTGCGTTACTGCCAGGCCAGAATTGTGCTGCAGGAGTGGGAGGGTTGTTAGTGCCAATACAGGCTGTGCCCAAAGCTCATGTGATGGTTTGAGGAGTGGAGTTGACCAAAATATTTCTGAGCTTCCCAACACTGGAATCTGCTTGAAGGTTTTCTAGATCCAAATTCCATGTCTGTTGCCTAGAAAGGCACAACCAAGCCTAAATGAACGTGAATGTTAATCGTGTTTTAGCAGGGCAGCTCCATCTCCAGCAGACAGGGACCTATTGGCACCAGGAATAAACATTCTGCTGTTCTCAAGCAGCATTTGCTGCCCCTAGAGGGATCCTTTTCTGAGCTCCCAGGGATTAGCTGCTTCTTGGTAGGATTTGGATGCATCCTCGCATATCAGCCATGCTATCGATATCTTAAGAAACAGAACTTTTTTTGTGGATAGTTAAAAATGTCATTAATGATAATAATGTCATTCTGTGGCTTAAGTATTAAATAAAGGATAATGCGAGTGTTAATGCAAATTCAGTTAATACTCTTTTTAAGAACATTCAATACCATGAGGTAGAAAATCAACTATTTCTTTCATTTTATTAAAAAAGTTTAAAAGCAAATAAGGAAGAATAACTTTTTTTACTTCAAACTCTGGCTTTAACTTTTTGATTATCAATTTATATGATTTTCCTCCTCTTTTGAGATACAGCTTTCTTGTGGCTTAAATCAGAAAGTAAAAGGTATTTATATAGTGGCATATAATGCATGTATCTAGAAACAAGTTCAGAATGTGTGTGTTGAGACCTGCCTAGTTAAAGAGAAGTGATCTTGCTGCAGGCAAATCACTCATTTACTTTTCGATTGTCAACAATATTTAATCAATGGAACTACAGAGGAGTGTGAACGGTCTCTTTTACTGGGAACAGTGTTGCAAGGGTGCCACACTTAAGAACTAGCAGGAGTTTTAAGGGATTTCGTTCTTATGGGGCAATATGGTCTATCCCTCTGCTTTCCCACTGTGATTGTCTTATGTCCCTTTGCAGTCAAGTAATAGTTTTGGTACAAATTTAGTCAGTATCTTAAGTTCTGATATCATTTGGGGATAATGACAAAGTTAACCAGCCACCTTTCACAAGATGTGGTATTTCTTTAGGACAACAAGCAATACAGAGAAATTGAATGTTGAGGCAATAAGCAGTTCACACATGCTGGCTATTACCCACTACCTGCATAGGCCTGTTAAGGGCCTGTGTGTAGGCAGTGCACTGCAGACAAATAAAAGCTCATTCTCCACCTGCTCCAAGTTGAAAAAGAATTGTCTGTGGCTGTAACTGAACGAATATACCCAGCACAGCGGGGAGTAGAAGAGACATGGTCTGTTAATCTTGGGCTAAACTCTTACCCTTGCCTGGTCACGCTTGGCTTTCTCCTGTCCTGGAGCATTGACAAGGTTTACTTGTATCTGCTTTCAAAGCACCAAACAAAGGCATCCCTCGATACTCAAGTATATCAGTTTGTCCTTTTTTTTTTTTAAATCAGTAAGCATCTGCAACAGGGCTGTCCATTAACTCAGATTGTCTTTTGTGTTTAATTGACTTTCTTTGGTTTGGGAATTCTGTTTCCCCTTGCAAGGGTAAGAATTCAACAGTCCTGTTACTTCCTTCTGTAATTTATATTAATTAGCTTCTTCTTTTCCCCTCAGACTCCAGTTTCCACAGAGAATTGACTTTGAGCACAAGTACAGATGATTGTAATCCTTTCTATGCTTAGTATTAAAAAAAATTAATAGTGTCTACGGTATCAGAGACCTCCCAGTATGTTTGTCATGTGAATGCTCTTAAGACACTGATTTCTCTAATACAATAGTTATCTTAGGGTAATAATGCAGTATTAAACTTCTTTTAATACATGCATGTTTATTTACTGGAGTAAATTTCAGCTACTGAATTGTTTATGTGGTACACCATCTTTTTTCATCTTAATCTGTGTATGCATATGTTTTTTTATTGTATGCCATGCTCAGCACAAGATCTCAAAATACACTCAGGTATTGTGAACTATTTTATAATTGAAAAAAATTCGGGAGTGTCTTAACTTTGTGAGTATTAGTTTTGCTAGTTGGCAGTTAGGTACAAGATAAAGTGGGAGGAAATAATGTAGCTCAGAGTAAGCTGCTGTCTAGTAAATACCTGAGTATTGTTAAAAGACAATGCTAATACAAGAAAATGCACAAAGGCATGGCAAACTGAAAAGCTTTGGAGAGTTTCTCCTAAATGTGGAAGTTGCAACAAACTGCAGGCATTTTCTGACTTGTCTGTGGTATCCTGAGGAAATAAGACATTTGCTGTCAATCCTATATCTAAAAGAAAACAGTCTATAGTTATGCAAGAAGGCTTTGCTTCCACTATAAAATTAATATTAGGTTGGTTTTGAAAAAGTTTTCCAGTCTCAGCATGTCAATGCTGAGTAAAAGCAAATAGAATCTGCTGGCCCTGAGTTTTGGAAAATTGCAGTGTTGTACTAGCAGAGACAAGAAGATTGGAGTCCTGAGGTAGTTGCTTCACAGAGATCAGAAAAGCAGCTACCTTAAATTTATCACTCCACCTACACACCTACCTACTACGAAGGGCTGGGAAAAAATATTACGTAAGAGAACAGTTGTTATTGAAGTGGTGCATGAGGATACTCAAAGCATGTGTAAAAGTTTCACATCTGCTCATCTTCAGACCTGTTTAAGATGAAGGATAACTGCAGTTTCTGGTTGTGTCTCTCTGTCTGCTGTATATTTGAAGAAACTCAGCTGTGGTAGCCAATCGTTGATCAGTGAGGATGACCTTAGGAAGAAAATGCTGTCCCAAATCAGAGGAGTTAATGTTTATGAATTTGTAAAGGGCGAGTGTCAGGAGGAAGGAGCCAGGCTCTTCTCAGTGACAGCCAATGCCAGGACAAGGGGCAATGGGAGCAAGCTGGAGCATAGGAGGTTCAACCTGAACATGAGGAACAACTTCTTTACTGTGAGGGTGACATAGTGCTGTATCCGTAGATAATTGAAGTTGTAATTAACAGTGTTATGTTGCTTACACAGAGGGTAACTTACCATCTAAGAAACTACTGGTGTACAGAAAAGAGAAAATAAGAACTCTAAAAATTACAAAACTTGTAGAAATGAGTATCTGATCAAACATTTCATGTTTTAAGTATAAATGTAACAGTTCCAGTATTTAAGTAAGTTCTCTATCTGTTCCTGTTAAACTCCATTTTGAGCAGAGTTCATCATTAAATGGATCTAATTATGTCTAACGGTTTTCATCATATGCTGTTCAGTTCAGTCTTCTGAAGTACAATGATCTTGCTCCTTTTCCCTTCACTGCTATGCTTTGTTTTTTTATCCAAATAACGTGTTTTTTTTTTTTAAAAGGAGGATGTTATGATTGTTTTTGAATGGTTTATATGCTGCTGTTTACCTTGATGAAAAAAGATGAAATTTTTATGGCATTTACTCATACCATATGCTGTAATTGCTTGCATGTAAATGAACTGGAGTCCAAATTTTAGAGGTTTAACAGTTGTTTTTTCAGTCAATGGACTCTAACTTCTGTTGTACTGTGCATTTATTGAACCAAGTACAGTTAATTCTCTATGAGCTGACTGGGGTTAGAAATTGAATTTCATTAGTTGTGTGCTTGGACATTTGTGGGTAATTCTGAGATGTTTTGTCTAATGCGTCTTTGCCTGGACAGCTCTCAGGAGGTTGTGGTGTGGTAGTAGTTGTCTGTTAACACCATCCATTTACATTCTGGGTAAATGCATTGGAGGAACTTCTGTTAACATAGTTTTTCTTAAAATTCATTGCTGGCCTGTGGAGTTCCTTGCCACAGAATGCTGTGATGATGAGATCTCACATGCCTGCATGAAATGCTTGGGCAAATTAGTGTCAAGAAAATTCACCAGGGCCTTTTAAATACACACACCACTTCTGGCTTAGGATGTCCCTGAATTGAAAGTGGCAATTGCAGAATTTCATCTGTTCTTG
>NW_010160102.1:15232-17209 GCF_000695765.1 Mesitornis unicolor | reverse complement strand
TTCCCAAGGCTCTACCAGAGACAAAGCACTGCTCTATGTGAACTTCTATTCTAATCAGATACCTCTTTTTTTTTTTTTTCTTAGAAAATAGACAGATAACTTTCTGGAATATACTTCTGCTACATTCTTCCTGTGCATATCTTCCAAAATTCTTCACTGTGACTAGACTAGAACTATTTTTGCTAAAACAAAGGCCAGCCATTACTGGGGGTGGGAGTGGGAATTGTTTTTTGTTTAGCCACAACTTAGGCTACCAAAGCCAGCTCCCTCCCATGAGTTTACAACTTCTGGAGAATTGAAGGAAAGCACAATATGCTTATTTTGCTTTGTTTTCTGTGTGTATTATGTGCTGAAAACAACTAAACAGAGAAATTAAAAATGTGATTTGTGTAGAGCCAGCCGTTGTCAAAGAAGCTGCTAGACTTTAACTATCAGTGCTTGACCCTACACTGAGGCTCAGAGAAGAGCGTTTTAATGTGTGGTAACATAAGTACGATTTGAAAAGTAGAACTGGATGGAAATGTGTGCAGACGTTCTTACTTTCAGTGATTGGGAGGAACTGATTGAACACAGTTCTCTAACTGTAGCATTAAGCAGAATCTATACAAAGCTATCTTTAGCCATACGTGTTAAAATGTTTGGTTTAGAAGATTAGCTTGACAATCCAACACTGGTTAGGGAGTCTTCTGTTGTGTCAGATAAAGTATAGGTATATGTAACGATCTACATCAGTATTTCTGTGAAAATTGTTTTGTTTTCTGGTAACCAGTTAAGGCAATCTGTATTCTCTTTATTCTCATTAGATAGTTAATAATCTCAGAGTCACTACTGACAGGTGAAAATGATGGCTTGTAAAGTAGTGGGAGATAGAAATTAATATTTATTCAAGATTTTAAAACTCATTTTGAATAAACCAATGAAAATGTACCATAAGTCTATTCGAAATTGTATTAGTATCATTAAAAATTGAATTTCTCATCCTTGATTCTGTCCCTTCTCAGACATGGGGTCGAAGGCCAACTGAGAGTGGGTTTTGTTTTGTTGGGGTTTGTTTTGTTTTGGTCTTTTTTCAAATATTACTGTTGCATAAATATAAGAAAGATCATTCCACTTCCTTTGTTTTAAATGGGTTTTTCCAAAGTCCAGCACATCTCCTGGTAGAAAAGCAGTCAAGTTCAATAGCCTCAATAAGAAATGTTTTCAGCCTGGGTTGTGCTACTACAGCAATGTGTATTATGATAATGACTTCTGGAATATCTGCTCAGATGGTGTAAAATCTGGCCATTTTGGCTACACTCAAATGCAGTGAACAAGGGAACTTTTACCCCTGCACCAGGGCTCAATAACTTCTCTTGATGAGATATGGAGAGAAATAACACAATATGCTACAGGTAAATGGCATGCATCAGCTGTTGTTATGTTGCTCTTTCTACAAACTTACTGTGCACATAAAGTGTGCACAAATGTGCTGTATTTAACTGTTGCTCTTGGGTGCAACAAACCCTTAAGTGTGGTGAAATGCTGTTTAACAAGTTTATTGGCAGCTGGATGCCCCCCAAAAAGGGAGAAGGGAAACATGGCAGCAATCGGTTGCGGAAAGCAGCAATAACAAAGAAGCTATTACTGAGTGAGCAGAACTGGACCACTGCCGTCTGTTGCAGAATTTGAGGGCTGAGGAGGAGAGATGTTAAGTAATTTTTATTTAAGTAATTTTGCATTTAGTAAAAAATGCAGCATATACAATTTCCATAAAAATTCTTGGTGAATTCCCACAGTAGTCAAGTATATTTACTGCCTTCTCTAGGAAAGGCATATGGATAAATAGATAGAGGCTAGGGAGAATGGATAAAGGAAGAAGATTATTGGCCGCACTTACTATATGCTGGTACATTCCAAACAAGAACCATGAACATGCTTTCACCAAGTTGTAGAACAACAACAAAAAATACATACGAGTATTAGAAAAAAGTAAATATG
>NW_010160102.1:6011-15201 GCF_000695765.1 Mesitornis unicolor | reverse complement strand
AGGGAAAAAGAACCACCTCATGAAATCTTGTAATAAAGAATTCTGTATGAAAACGTAGAGCTATGTCGAAAACTACATAAATAGTGAAAATATCTGAGTCTAATTCCAGTGATTTCATTCAACATGTGGAAGTGATATACAAGTCTGTCTTAGAGAAGACAGGCTATTGAACTGAAATTAAAACAGCTCAATTTATTGTTTTGGTTCTAATTGAATGATTTGCCTGTACTGTGGCATACATACTTGTCTGTACTGTAGAGAAATCTGTTGAGGTGCCATGACATATGCTAGTTGTTGCATGCTGAAGAAAACCTGCTCTGTTGGTGGTTATAGAGATGCTAATCTTCATACTTGTAAAAGATCACGATGTACTTATCCTTAATTTCCAGCATAAACCAATATTCATCTTTACAAATCATCTTTGGAAAAACCTAGCAACACTGGGTGTCCTGGGTTCTTGTACCTCTGGTTTCTGGGTGCACACCTTTGTTAGTGCTGGCTATGGGATCTAATTGTTGCCAAAAACGAACTGGCATTGCAGCAATCTGGTGTAATTTAATTGTCAAAATACTTTAAAAAGAGGTGATTGAAATATTAAATAGTATAGTTCAGGATAAATATTTATGCTTACCACAAAAGAGGTTTGGTGCAGTTCTACCTTAAGGGGGAACAGTTTCAAAGGTGAACAGCTTGATTCATATTTGTTCCTCTTTGTTCCTTCTGTATGTGAGCTTAGTCTCTTGAATATTAAGTGGTTACGTTACCAAATGCTTTTAGCTGCAAAGCATTCCAGCAGACTTCATTGATGTTTCTGTCCAATAGCTTAACCTGCCTCTTTCCACACACTGCAAAGACAACCAGATGGTTCTGTAATGTACGTCAATACTCAGGCCTAAAACTCACTTCAGTAGCTCTCTACGGTTTCACGCTGGCGGATCCCAGTGCAGTGTTTTCAGACTAGTGATTACTTCAAAGGAAGCCAGTTTGACAGAATGTGTTTCATGAAGGTGGTTATAGCTGCTTTGATGGATACACATAAAATTGTAAGGCTGTTTTCCTTCTTTTTGTATGAGAAAACGTGTCAGTTAACCTTCTCTCTTAACAAAAATCCCACTCCAAGAGTTCTCTGTTCCCCCACAGCTTTAGCTGTGATGGTTCTCGTACTCTTGTTTAACCATGTATTGTGGTGATACACACACAGACACGTTTGGAGGGATGGATAGTGTGAACTTGGGTAAGTTCAAATAGTTGTTCCTATTGCAGGGCTGATGTATAGCTGTGAGTACTTGGGGTGGTTCTAAAGATTGAGCAAATATTCAAGTCAACAGCAGGTAGGAGTGTTACACAGCAAGCGTGTACGCTGTTTTTTATCAAGGGAGACAAGGATTTTTCCAAAGAACTCTGCTCCAAGAGCATAGTGGGAACACTGGGCACTGAAATATTGTTTGTGAGGTATAACATCAGTATTTTTCCTAATCATAATATTCCTTCTCATAAAAGACGTTATTCCTGCCTTTAAAAAGTTGAAATTTAAAGTGCATTGAATATCTTCTGAAGGTGGTTATAAATAGGCATTCTGGAAATAAAATCGATATGACTTAGACGTTTTGAGTAACAGCCATTGAAATATGGAATATGTTTGCAACTTTGCTTCTCTAAGATCCTGTGCATCCTTTTGCCTAAGAAATGTGGGACAAGAAATTTGAAAGATACATCGAAAAAGCTGACTTAGCGAAATTTGGATCCAATGTATCTTTATTAAATTTATGGAATAGTGGTTTGTTAGTGTTGTCTGGTGCTTAACTGTAAAGCTTAAATTAAGAAAAATACCTCTAAATAATTATGCTGTTGTGGTAACAAAGGCAAGCAAACAGATTAAAATGGAGCAAGTATATTGGCTTGCCCCTAGTCTATGGCATTGCTCATGTCATCACTGGGCCTACCCAGCATCCTGCTTTCTCTTCCCTCCCCCCCCACCATAAAGGAAATAGAACAATATTTCTCTGAATCTTAGTTGTCTTTGCTTAGTGAATGTCTGAAAAACACCAGTACTTCAGTAATATAGTGCTCCTGAGAGCTGAGTGAATCAATAATAATAAAAAACCTCTTCAAATGGCAATATAATTTTTTAGTTCCGTAATATATATAATTCTATAGTTCCAAATATACTATGCCATCTTTATCTATACAGACAGAATAATAGTTCTAAATTAAATAACCAAAATACCCTGTATTGTTAAAAGCTACTCATCATAGATATTTTAAATCTGATCTTATATTGTTGGGGGTTCTCTGTACTGAGAGATTGGCCTGGGAAAATATTTGGGTTTGGGCCTTTTTGTGATTGTCAGCTAATGACTCCTGATATGTTACCTGAAGGAACAAAGGAGCAGAATTTAGGTCACTGTAACTTGAACTTGGGAATTTAAGCTACTTGCACAGCTTGGATTCTAATCACAAATTCCATCAGTTTATGCTAGTACTTTAGGGCTTAGGAGGGATGACATGAAACTTTTACAAGGCAAACATCTCAGGGCGGGGAGAGATGACAGACTCCTGTTACTTGGCTGGAGTGAGTGAAGAAGGTATCTGTGGAAACTACTACTGTGCTTATATTTTAAAACAGCTAAGGTGGAAGTAAGAAAAGGCACAGAATTTGAAATGCATCTGAAAAGCCTATCTCTAGGATCTTCTTTAGATACCGCAAATAAGTATTTTGAGGAGAAATAAGCACTCAGCACTTGCCTGCTGACAGCATTAAGTAAGTCTCATTCCAAATCAGAAAGTCAGGGTATGTCCTGCTTTGAGTGCTATGTGTGAATTTTCTAGCCTAATTTTAGTTGTAACTTAATTTTTAAGAGATTATATTGAATTTAGAGTTTTATTGTGTGAATTTAGAATTATAAGGCCATTAATTGACTGGGTACAAGCTGCCAACTGTTAAATGAATAGTCAGTTAAAAGATTTACTTTTCTGATTCTAGTGTAGATCATAACAAAACAAATAGCAGTGATGTGAACAAAGCAGCCTCAAAACAGGTATGGCATGGGCTACTAATAGAGGGCTACTAAGAGATTTTTCACGAGCTTGTTGCTTTTGGGCTTTGTTCTGTCTTCCCTGAGCCTTGCTCCACCTTTGTTGTCAGTTCAGAGCTTTGGTGCTTGCTTTCTGAAGTTGCCACATGTGAGGACTTTGAAATATTGGTCCATTTGTGGGATTTAAAGTTTTTCATCCTTGGCAGTTTCCTCATAGGAACTTCTGGCGTATTCTGCAGTTTTCTGTGTCCTTCGCAAGCAGAAGTACATTTTTGGCATTAGTACAAAATGGGAAAAATCTCCAAATCTTGGTATATGACATTTCACTTAAATATGCTTTTCTTGAGGCTGGGTTTTCAATTTGCACCTCCTCAATGTTGCACCCTTTTCCAGTTTATTTCCTTTATAGTTTTCTGCATAGCTCACTCATTAAGGTGTGCTTGTCTGGATGTTTGCACAGCTCACTCTGTCTTGATGGGATGAAATAGGTTGGAGCTTCAACTGGATACCTCACACCTCAGCAGAGGTCAAAAGACCAGACAGAGCACACGAAATACTTAGCTGTATTATATGTTTTCCCTAAATATTTATTGTAGTTTTGCCTTGGCAAAAATGCATTTTATATTAATATAAAAGTTTTTGGGCAGTATTTTACTTTCTGGTGAAACATAAGCTCTTTTAGCACCTTTGTAGCACTGCAGATTACAGCCCCTATAATGCTTCCATGTGGTCCTTGCTATATACTGAAGAATACGACAGCTTCTGCCTCTTACCTGAACGAAGTGGTATACAGCCATCCAAGTGAGAGTACTATCTATACATAATAATTACTCTATTATTTTTCTAAATAAAAAACCCCTGTCTTCACTAAATGAGGGGAGGTAGAGCAGATATTCCTTTATTCCCTGAACTGAAGCCAAAGTTTCAACTTTGTGCTGAGCACATCTTCCAGTATTGAAAAACCAATGCAGGCGTAAGGACAGATTGCTCTGTTGCGGTTTCTAATATAGAGAATTCTATATAGCCCCTAAAACACTACATAAAATGTAATACATAGGATAAAGACTTTTTTGCTTACATTATTTTGGGTTTGTTTCTGTCTCCTCTCCACTAACAGCACAAATCGTAACTCATTACAGAGTACGGAGTTCCAGCCTGAACCAGTATCATTTTAGTCAAAGAACTGAGCTGCTTAATTTAGGAGTAGTATTGTTACAGTCTCCTATTCATGCCAGGAGAAAGAAAAAAGCAAATGTGTTTCAGTTCAGAACATTATCCAGTTCAACTTCAAAACCATTTGGCATATGATTTGATTTTAATAAAGATTTTAATGTTAACTTTTCTTCCCCTGGAAATAAGTCTTATTTTTAATAACAGGATCAGGAACCTTGCTTGAAGTTTTTCCCTTGACAGCATTGTGTTCTGCATTAGTTCAGAAACATCTTCATTAAATGATGTCTGCTTAGAAAGGCAGCTTCTTAAAGCTCAACTCTCCTTTGAGTCTGAAGACAAGTACAGACCATGTTCCACAGTGTTAGGTTTCTCTTGTGTCATGCTTATTTAAATTAGTGTAATTGTTGAGGCGATTTCTCTACAAGAAACAGGAATCCACATGATTGAACACATATCAGGTTTAGCTATTACTTAAAAATCAGTCATTTTTCCTTAAATTGTGCAGTGAAAGTGCATTCCTCATAAGAGAATACATAATCTATTTTTTCAGTATGGGAAATAAGTAGTTAAATTATCCAGATAGTTTTAAAATCCTTTGTCAAACGCTTTGACATAACCATTCAGTCTTTCCTTCCTCTGTTCTTTCTTTTCTGTAATGGAAGTATATTTTTGGTTGTATACAGCTGATTTTATGTGTTGTTTATGAAACGTGCAACAGAAATTCTGAAAGGAATATAGTGCTAAGGTACTTTAAGTTAGAGGCTTCTAAATTCTAGTAAAGGACTATGTTTTGGTGGAATAAAACTGTTTTTATTAAGCAGATGAGTGATTGCTCTCTGATGTTTAAATGATGGTTATGCAGTACTGAAGACTTACTCACATTTATGTACCTGTGCACCTTTTGTATTTGTCACAATTTTACTGTATTGTGACATAACTAAAAAGTATAGTACCTTTCAGTAGGTAATGCTGCACTGTTGCATGTTTGAAATTGAATAGATTAGTAGGAAAGATAATTTGTAGTATCTTAAGAATGATTTTATTCTGTGTTGACATGTTTTAAGAAAGGAGTATTGGTTCTGAACATCTGATAGAAGGGCTGTGATAAGTGAAAATGGACTGCCTCCCCTGGAAGGACTTTTGGATGTGTCCAGATTTCCTAAACTCTGTGGTTTAAAAGAAGCTGTGATATTAATTTAATTTCGTGGCCTTTTACTTAATGAACTTTTCATGGGACAGTGTTGTTACGGATGTTAAAAGAGTTCTAAGAATTTAAATTGGAGTGTTTTGCTTGAGATCTACCAGGAGCCATAGGTATCCTCCAGCTAGAGGACAGATGTAAGTATCGTTATCTTTCTATTGCCAGGCTATTGCATAGCACAGTCATAAAAGAAAAATCATTTAGTGCTTATGCAGTATAACCACACTCTCAAAGCTGTACTGTTCGAACACAGACTGAAGACTCTGTTTTATATATGCCTTTAGTGGAACAGGATGTAAAAGTAGTAGAACAGAGTAAGTGTTCTGGTTTCTTTCCATCCCTCAACTTTACATGCTATGTAAAGCGTTTATAAGCAGTGCATTGGGAGGATCAGTTCTCATTCTGAAACCAGGGAAGTGTGGTATGAAAATCAAGATTAAATCTCAAATCTTGTCATTTACAGTATTGTTTCTACGGATAGACGATTAGTTTCCAAGGCTTTATTATTTCTTTTAATATTTTAGAAAGTGCCACATAAAGGTGGCATTTGGTGCATTTAATGAAACTTAAATGATTTTGTTCACCTTTTGCAGGCCTTGACTTGCAATAAGCAAACTAGTTGCAGCAGCACTTTAAGGTAGCTGATGGGGAATGGAGAGCAAATTCTTATTGCTGTTCATAATGGAAGTTTCTGGACACTTATAATGATGACTTCTATCTTAGCATGAGGCAATCAAAGAATTTACCATTCGGTAATACTTTTAATGGCTTATGAATATGGAAATCTGTATGTGTTTCTTGTTAGATAAATGAGGGCAAAATTATTTATCATTTGTGTTCCTAAAACTACCCTTGAGATACCTTTTGTATCAGAAGCAGATACACAATACTAGCAATATCAGTAATGAGGCATTAAGAAGAAAAGTAATTTCCCTGTTACTGTGCTATTGCATTATCTTTAATGTTGCACAGAAATTTTTTGAAATGACAGCCCAATACAATTTTACGGATAAAGATGGATGACTTCCTACAAGCAGGCTTGATTTTTCATTATAGCTTAACAGAATAGTAGACATGATAACATTGGATGTGTGGCAGCATAGAATTGTGACTAATACCATATGAGAAGATAGATTTTACAGTACACAAAATTAGCAAAAGATATAAATGAAAGGTATTGCAATTAAGGTAAATAGATGAGTAAGTTTGAGGGGCATTTGCATTGCTTTTCTATTGCTTACAAATACTGAGAAAAGTATTTGAATGTTGCAAGCCTCAATTCTGTTTTCTTTAGTGAGTTTCCTCTATTATTGAAGGTAGGTAAGTCCTAAATTTGCAGGGAGGAGGAGAGATACCTAAATTTTGTGTTGATTTAGAATTGGAATCAGTTCAAGTTTGAAATATGCCACAACCTAGATATTATTTCTAAATACGAGCTGTCCAGCTCTTTTGGTATACGTGTTAAAAAACATTGTCAGACTGTACTACAATGTATTTTGTGACTTCCTATATATGGTTTACCATTTAGGACATTTGATCCCTAGTATGACATGTAGAACTTGAGTAAAAATGTATGTAAAGTTGGTGATATGGGGAAAAGAGACTGCAACGTCCCTGGTACAGCATGTCAAGCAAGAACACAAACTGCCTCATGCTCCAGTCGCATGTCTTGGAATATTGCCCAGATCTGCTTAAATTTTATCTTTCTCTACCCAGAGCTTTGTCATGTGATAATCTCTATGTGCATGTCTCCCTTCTCTACTTGCTTTGTTTGATTATATCTGTGTTAACATTCCTTGACTCCTTAGAACCAAATTGTTATAGCTGAAAAATACTCTGTGTGGAACAGTAGATTATGTCCACTGGTTGAACCCTCCAGGCTTCGCAGAGGACCATTTCTTGGTGACATTTAACAGACCCTTTTTACTGGATTAAGCAAAGGTAAATCCTCTCTTGAAAACTGAGTGGGCCCCCAACGAAGCCGTATTTCATGGTCCTTTTAAGCTTTTCTAAAGCATAGAAATAAAATGTGATTGCCATCTTTGTTCTGGTACATCTCATTCATTCAAACAAAACGTTTTAAAGTAGTTCATAAACTGCCTTTCAATATGTAGCTTGTCTTGTCTGTGTCAAGTGGCTAATTAATTCCCCTAATTATATGATTTAATGGTTAAATATTTCAGTATTAATCTTCTGCCACAAAAAGATTTCTAACCCCTCTCAGGGCTCTCAGTTGACTTTTATGAACTAAAATTAAAAAAAACCCAACACATTCACATGGGATATCACCAGAAGCAGCTGTTGCTGACTTCTCATTTGCATCTTTTAATGACTAAGCTGATTTTCTTATCAGACATCACCTTTCATGTGTATGAAATCTTAAAATCTCCAGTTCTGAACTAGTTTTAGAGTCAAGTAACAAGGTTTGTAGCAGCTATGAGCTGTTTGAGGGCTGAGGCAGATAATTAAGGTGTCTCGATCCCAGTTGTCCCTGAACATTCTCTACAGCCCAGCTTTAGTTGGATAGATCAGAGAAGCTAATGTAGACTTTATTTCCTAGCTGTGTAGCATATAGTGGATCAAAATTAAACTTACAAATCAACTTCTACTGGTGTAGGAGTACAGCCTGATGAAAACTGTTTGTCTGAATAATCTCCTAACAAGACGACTGTGCATGAGGACCCCAAAGTACATGGGTATTCAGCTTGATTGGGTTGATTGGAAACCAGGTGTTGATCAGCTTTTTGTAAATCCTTGTCAAGAAATAAGAAACTATGTCATTATAAAAGGCTATTAATTTTTGGAGGATTTTTGGAAATTTAATTGTCTTCCTTTATATCATCACCTTTGAATCTGGTCAAGAGTGATTCATCTGTCTTTTCTTTCTTTTTTTCCTTCTTTGAAGATTGTGCTTTTGGAGGAGCCTGCTGTTCGGGCTGGCTGTTCATAGTAGTAGTTTCAGCTTCAGTAGAGATGATAAGATGATGATGAGCTGTGCTTGAGACTAGATCCGTGCCGCTCTGTGCGTGATCCGACAACAGCAACCGGCAGTCGTTGTCAATTGTTCAACCAATCCCTAACGTTCTGTGTTTCTGTGATTCCTTTATGCATCTCTTCTGTGACTCCAAGCTTCTAGTTATGGAGGGCAGCTGCAGATATGACATGCTCTGCTAAGACAGTTATGAGCCTTTTCAATTAAAAAGAGCAACCATTTGACAACGCTGATGAATTTTCTGTAAGCAGCATTGAGGTTTTGATCTGTGTGTACTTTACAGATGATGCATCAGAGGATTTTTCTCTGGTAGGGTTAGCTGCTTTTTGCTGTTCCAGAGTTGTTGGGTTTTCCTCTGCATAGGCAGAGGCCTTGCAGCACTGCAAAAGGAGCAGTATTCAAGTCTTATATGATCACACAGTAAAAGTGCTTGCAATATAATTTTGTTAAAAATATCAGTGGCTGTATGTAACTTCCAGTGCTAGAACACCTGGGCTGGAGGCAAGGGGATGAGAATGATGTTATGTGTATGTCTTAATCTTATATTCTTTCTAGGCTATGAGCTGGTTTTGGACAAAGGCTGACTGGATTATGTCAGTACAAACTCAGACAGCCAAACTCACGTCTGTCTTGACAGCACTAACCTAATCATCACCTACTGCATTTCTATAGCATTTGTGGGACACTCATTTCTATGGTTACCAAGCATATGGTAGCTGTCTGGTGGTTGATTATAAAATCATGGATCTTGCACTTTCAACCACTTCACTTCCCAAGCTTGTCAGTGCT
>NW_010160102.1:0-5980 GCF_000695765.1 Mesitornis unicolor | reverse complement strand
CGGTTCAGCTGAAGAACTACATAAGCAGCAGTTCAGTGTGTTATTGCTGGGTATCAGTGCTTCTAGTTCATAATTGTGAAAAACACTTTTTGACATTTTCTATTAGAGAGCTAATTCCTAGATTTAGTCTTTGTATTTGTGGCGTCTGATAATTATGTGCTCGCAGTTATGGTGAGCCATGTGGTTGATCAGAATGTTAAGTATGTTCGTCATTGACTTGATTCCATGATACATTGATTACAGGGAAGAAACTTCCTCGATGCATTGCATACATTCTTTAGGTGTCAGTGCTGACAGGCAGCCACCTATGTTCTCAGGCTGTTGGAAACAAATTCCTAGTTCTTTGATCAGAGAGAAATTAAATTCATCAGTAACAGGTTCTGAAGAGGGGAGAACTAGAAGGAATTCTGAATTTTTAAGTCTGTCTATCCAGAGATTTTTCTGTAATCAGAATGACATTAAGAAGAAACAAACAAACAAACAACAACAAAAAAACCCAGCAAAAACTGGGGGCAAGGGATGGCAGACTTTATGAATATTTAATAACTTCTAATAATCCTCAGGGAAAAGCCTTTTCTACTCTGCCATCTTTGACTTTTCATTTGTCTTTATTTCTAGTACTTTAAACTTCTCCTTTCATTAGTAATCTGTTGAGAAGTCTTTGCTATGCACTTCTATGGAACAAACGCTTCATCCTTTCATCCCTCTTTCTGACATCCTCTAGTTATATGGAGGGGAGATGTTGAAAGAAATGAAGCTACAGGAGGTTTCTGTATTAACAGCATTAATTTCCAGAATCCAAATCTCACATTTACAAAGACTGCATTTCTCTCAGTGAATCAAATACTAATTATATTAAACAACACAGTTGTTAAGTCTAAGCTTAGAGAAGTATACTGGTAGCTTACAGTCAGACTGCAATAGCAAAAGGCAGCATAATAAGAGATTGTATGTTTAAACTGCAAGCTGTTCTAGCTTTCACTTCCTATATTTTGCTTATTAGCCAACTTGTCTATCTTTTAATTAACCATAATTATTTTAGATGTGTGTATATATACATATGCCCTTAAAAATAATTGGCTCCTATGCATTGTTATTCTAATAACTGAATTGCAGTAGAGAATATTTTTGTGCACATTATTGGAAGCTATTTGAAGTAGATACTGTAATTCAATATAGCAAATGTTGCCAAAGTTATTGAATAGATATATTTGATACTTCCTAGCTCCAAAGACACCTGTGTAAAAGCTACTCTCTTTAGCAGCATCTTTTTTATTGTTGTTGATGGATTATGTTTCCACAGCTGACATATCGAAAGTTCATTGATCCAAAGAATGGAGCAGCAAACAGAACAGCTTTTAGATTTCACATTTAAGTTTTTCGAAAGGAAGTAGTTTGTTTATAATGGAATTATTTAAAGCTTTCTTCTCTGGCAGAGTGGAGAGAGCTATCATGTTGTTAGAGGACTGCAGAAATCTTTGTTCACAGGATCCTGCCTATTTGACTGTCCAGTGCTGAACTGCAGCATGGGTGGAGACAGAGAAGCACACATATATATGTGTGCCATATAGATACCCTTGTGATTTATGACGTCTGTGTCTTAGTGCCATCAAAGAGCTACTGCAAACTGCTGCTGGGTTGGTTAAAAAATTAACTAGTTACTCATTGCTTATTAATGTTTTGCATATCCAAGATATAACACTCCATAATTATTCCGCAAATGAAGTAGGCAGTCCCACTTTTCTCTCCCATATGAATTATGTGTAATTTTCAAAGACAAAAATATAATTTGTTGTCATATATGATGGAATATTCAGGATCTTTTGCAAAGAAGCATTTCAGGATCTGTTGAGATTTAATTACATATTACCTTTCTGTCTTTCAGTGTTTAACATGGTATCTTCTAGAGAATATTTGTAAGTGAAGACAGCTAGGGTTTCTGAAAACAGCTAAATTACAGCTTTAAAACAAAAATTCTCAGACTTTGCTGAATAGTACCGCAAATCAGGTTTTAGCTGGTGGTACTGGTAACTTCTGGGTGTTAGCAGACACAGGGATAAGACTGCTTGGGCAGTCCTTACTTGCATTGTCAGTACACATAGCTTTTTAAATTATCCCTCAGGCTCTAAGTGACACATTTGGCCTACTATGCAAACAATTTACCTTTCTTTCCAGTTTAAGGCCCCCTCAAAATCAGCGTTTGACATTCGCAATGGAGACAGAATATGTTTTAGTAAATAAAATACATTTTTTAAATCATTCCAGTTTTGAACTGATTTTTAGTTTACTTTGCTGAAACTTCTACTGAGTCTTCATTTATATTATTTGAAATACTTAAATGAAACTTTCAAATAGTGGTTTGTTGGAAACTATGAGAAAAGAACTTATAGCCCAGTAAAAAGGTTACTGCTTTCTGTTTCCAGTTACAAAAACCTGTATGATTTCACCCAATTTTGTGGTTGGGAAGGTTCCTAATTGCCTACATTTCAATGCTCTATCTTGTCTGAGTCACCTCCCTCTCGCAGAGAATCTCTTACACATTGAAGGTTCCACGTAGACTAGTCGAGCTATTAAAAAAATCCTAACAAACCACAACCAACCTAAAACCCAACAAAACTCCAAAACTTTGTGTTATCAGTAATATGTAACAGAGCTAGTGCTGTGCTCAGTGTATTAGTTCAATACTTTTAACAATATTGTATTTATTACTGCAATTTAGAAAGTATAAAGCTTCTATAATGCTGTAGATGCTGTAGATGTGCAATACAGTACAATACTAAAAATTAACTCACTGACTTTACTGTTGCTTTTACACAATTGAAGCTTGCCAGGCTGTCATACAGCCTCTAGATCCCTCATATGCTCACTTTGTGTGCTTTTTATAGTAGTAGCTTAGACTTCACCCTGTACATATTGCACTTTAGCAGCACCTCTGTGGTCATTCAACACAGCACTTACTATACATAGCTATCATCATTTGGCACTCATCTAATTAAACAAAGACTGCAATTGTGCCGATGGAGTTCGCAAAATCAAAATCTTAGTAATTTGGTTCTGTTGTAATCATGAGAAAATTCTGGCTGATTAAAGTAGGTGTTTGTTTCAGCTGTAGAGTTAAAAGAACACTTTGACCTCTACAAAGTTAAAAAGGGACTGCAGGATATGTGTGTACAGGTGCTTGGAGTGGGATATGTGTATACAGGTGTTTGGAAAGGATACGAGAATAGGCCATACCTTTTCTCTCTATGTCAAAATCATATAGGGGTAAGCTTTTGAAGTAATTCAATGTCTTATATGGCATGATAGTGGGGAACAAATCAAAGTAAAGGGAAAATTAAAAGGTGATCATCTTATACATGCTCTCATGATTTCGCTTTGTTAGAAAATGTATAAATAGGCTGTGAAAATGTATGGCCTTTGGAGCACAATTAGAGGAGCTATCCTCTGTGTTTCCCCAGCGCTGCAATAAAGTGCCTGCTTATCTGCAACTGCGCAGATAAGTTTTCCTGTTGTGATTGCGACCCCATCAACAGTTCCATGGTCATCCTTACTGGTGTCAGCAATGTTGCAGTAGGGAATGTTTGAATAAAAAGACCATATTGATGGTTATCTCTAAATTAGACCTGTTTGCAGGTTTTTACTCACAGTTGGCTCATGGCAGCTTAGCAGTATTTATAGACAGCAATACCTAACTATAAATGTCCCTTAATAGAAATCTTAAAATAATTAAAAAAAAAACCCCTTTACAGATCTTTAAGCAGTATCTGTGTTCTATGTAGTCATAATGGTGGTTGACTTTCTGTGAGATAGAAAGATGGATAAACTGAGACTTTGAAATAATAAATGGTTAATTTATATTTACTTTATTAAATGTTTCCACTACACATAGGTATTTCTTGCATATTTTTGTCAGTGATGTGCTGTATTGTTTAGTGAACGTTGTTTTCATTTCATGGAAGTTCTGGTGGCTATATCGTTTAGTATATTGGCACAGTCCTAAGAAATCACAGTAAGAATAAACAGATATAA
Organism: Mesitornis unicolor; assembly: GCF_000695765.1. Lineage (NCBI taxonomy): Eukaryota > Metazoa > Chordata > Aves > Mesitornithiformes > Mesitornithidae > Mesitornis > Mesitornis unicolor. Next base: position 1,951 of record NW_010160102.1, on the reverse strand, counting down.
GACAAAATTCTTTTTGATGCTGAGGACAGTTCAGTTTTAATTTTCGTTGAACTAGAACGTTGTTTTCATTTCATGGAAGTTCTGGTGGCTATATCGTTTAGTATATTGGCACAGTCCTAAGAAAGCACAGTAAGAATAAACAGATAATAAGACAAAATTATTTTTGATGCAGAGGACAGTTCAGTTTTAATTTTTGTTGAACTAGTGTCACTTTTAGATATTCAGCTAATGGTGTATATTTTTATGAAGTAGTCCTGTTGTAGCATGAGAAATGGCGTACTGTTTGCTCATGAAGCAGTACACAAGTAGAAGATGTTTGAGAACTAAGCTTTCAGCTTTCTGAAAAGCAATCTAGAAATGGCCTACTGCTTCTATCCCTCTTCCCCTTTATGTAGATCTCTATACTGGAAACAGTTGCAATTGGTCAGCTCATTGGAATTCAGTTAAACATCTTAGGTGGGAGATCCATCCTATCTGGCTGTAGACATTCAGAATAGGAATGTGAGGATGTGAGCTAATCATCTTCTGGTTAGTGAAGAGAAATAGGCATTCCCTGAGGTCTGTGTATTTCACCAAAATGGGATGAATTGCACCCTGACAGGGTGTTTCCTCCTGTCAGACTATTCTGAATAGCTAAGATTAGATTAGATTAGATTAATACGATTAACAGCTAAACAGATTTTTAGATGTTGTCAACTTCCTTCTGAAATGCTCCAAGTGGGTCATTTGAAGCGCTTATTTCCCTTCAGTACATAGGGGACCTCTGCACATGTTTTTACATCAAAGCTAGCCTGACTTAGGGCTGTTGCTGAAACATGTAGTCCTAACCCTGTGCTTGCTCTTCCCACCAATGCACAATGCCTCAACAGTTTCAGAGTTAGATCATCTCACTGATCAAGCCCACACCCCCTCAAAAAACCAGAAGATTTCTGGCAGATCATCAGAGTAATTCAACTTGCCCTGCAGACAGCTGAGCTTTAGATTGGATGGCAGACAAGGAGTAGGACAACCCCCAGCTGCGGGTGGGCAAGGCCATGCAGAGGAGCAGAAGTGTCCTGTTCAACAGATAAATGTAGTTGGATGAGGTGAGTGTGAGAAAATGTATCCTTAGGCTCCTGACTTTGTTCCTCAGCATTGCACCCAAAGTACATGTTCAACAGATGGTAGGCTCACTGAATTTGTTTAGTGTGCAGCTGCTATATTTTGTATACTTGAAGTAAGAGATTGAGTGGATGAGCTCCAGAAGGAAAGGTTCCTTTCCACCTTCTCTTGGCTCTTGTGGTCTGGGTTTTGAACCTTCTGCATGTGTCTGGGGAGGTGGAATGCACAGCTTGAAGAGAGGCTTGCAACTTGACTGGCAGATGCCAGAAAAAAAACAAGGAGCCTGTGTGTAGTTGAGAATTGGACCAAAATTCAAGGCTTGGGAAATGGTAAGGGTTCTTTCTAGGAACCAGAACTGTTGGGGCAAGAAGATGAAGCTGGAAAGATGACAATGGAGGGATTTACCTCAATTCAGGCTCTGCAGTTTGTGGATTTTAAAAGAAAGATGGGAAGAGCCATACTGGAACTGCGCATTGCATTAGATGTCTTAGATTGTTCAGTTCTACCATCCTCTTGGGCATGAGGGCTTTGGTCTAGCCTGCTGCTCTTCTGCTTTTACTGAATTGTTGTACTAATGCAGGGCTTCAGAGGCTTTTGGAGTGCTTTCTTTCAATATACAAACTAAAGTTTGTGTTGGTTTGCGGTCATGTTCCTCTCCTAGGAAAGGAGGCCTGAATGGGGTTAGTTCTTTGCCTTTAGCATTTTGTACCAAGTGTCCAAAATACCCACAGGTTTTTATCTTTCTTGAAAGCAGTAATTAGAGTGACTGTTTTCCCCATGTATTTTTGTTAAAGGTATCTCTTTCACAGAATCACAGATTATTAGGAGTTGAAAGGGACCTTGAAAGCTC
>NW_010160101.1:0-2093 GCF_000695765.1 Mesitornis unicolor | reverse complement strand
TCCAATCCCTAACGGTCTGTGATTCTGTAAGGAGAGAGAGCAAGTCTTACCCATGCAGCCTTCTTCTTCGTCAATAAACATCTTGGATTTCAGCACACGCTTCCGTTTCCTCGTCCTCCCTCCGGCTGAAACCTGAAGGGCATTGCAGTTATCGTGAGAAATTAAGAGTTAAGGCCCCACGTTCATCAGTCCAGGAGTGAAATCTCATCTCTCTAAGGAACGATTTGATAACAAATTCTGTATCTCCCCAAGATATCCTCATCTCAATTTGTTTGCTAACGCCACAGTTCTCCCCATCGTATCTGGATGACAAAATACAACTTAAACAAGGGCACATTTGGGCACGTGATATTTTGAAGTGTGTTTAGTTACGGGAGAAGGTGGCGTCGTGCCACCAAACCTCCGAAGAATGAGGAAATACCAAGGTGTGCAAGACATCCCAACTCCTGCTGTGACCAACTGCTGCACTTTCAGGGAAACCATGGGGATTTTCTCAGCTCTGAGGTTGACTTCTTGCCAGTCGCAGCCCACCTCCCTTATACAGCAGCTTCCCTGCGATATGAGGTTGAACACCAGGAGTCTCTGGTTTCATTTCTGGCCCTGCCCTGGCTCCTGAGGCCAAGATACAAAGGGAGGAGTGTTCAAATATGAGGCACAATCCATAAAACCATTAGGAGGGGAAAAAGGAGAAGAAGAAAGGTCTCACTCTGCCCTGGTAAGACCGCATCTGGAATATTGTGTTCAGTTCTGGGCCCCTCAGTTCAAGAAGGACAGGGAACTGCTGGAGAGAGTCCAGCGTAGGGCTACAAAGATGATGGAGGGAGTGGAGCATCTCCCTTATGAGGAGCGGCTGAGGGAGCTGGGGCTCTTTAGTTTGCAGAAGAGGAGACTGAGGGGAGACCTCATTAACATTTATAAATATTGCACTGGACCACGCTGCCCAGAGAGGTTGTGGAGTCTCCTTCTCTGGAGACATTCAAAACCCGCCTGGACACCTTCCTGTGCAACCTCATCTAGGTGTTCCTGCTCCGGCAGGGGGATTGGACTGGATGATCTTTTGAGGTCCCTTCCAATCCCTAATGTTCTGTGATTCTGTGATAAACATATAAAGGGTGAGTGTTACGAGGATGGAGCCAGGCTCTTCTCGGTGACAAACAATGATAAGACAAGGGGTAACGGACACAAACTGGAACACAGGAGGTTCCACTGAAATTTGAGAGGAAACTTCTTCTCAGTGAGGGTGACAGAGCACTGGACCAGGCTGCCCAGAGAGGTTGTGGAGTCTCCTTCTCTGGAGACATTCAAAACCCGCCTGGACGCCTTCCTGTGTAACCTCATCGAGGTGTTCCTGCTCCGGCAGGGGGATTGGACTGGATGAGCTTTTGAGGTCCCTTCCAATCCCTAACGGTTTGTGATTCTGTGAAAACAGAAAACTGTGCTATGTCAGCAGAAAAGCCAGAGCTTAAATAACAGTTTAGAAAATGAATGGACCAGTGAACGTGGTGGATTCTTTCAAGCAGGATGATGGGATAGACTCGACAGGCAAACAGGGCCTTCCTCCTAGCATGTGAAAAGTGGTTGGGCAATCCCCATAGCACCAGATAAAACCAGAAGTCAATCACCCAAATATGCTCTTACCTCTGTGGTTGCAGGCTCCAGTTCAGTTTTCAGAGCACGTACAGGAGGTGGAGATGGAGATTTCTCTTCCTCAGGTGTGGGAGATGGTGGGACACCTGCTAAGAAGGGGAATATCTTGATAGCACACAGGTCTAATGCCTCCTTACAGCGACCCTTCTGTCTCATGCTTTCATTTAACTCCGAGCAATTGCTTAGCACCTGTCTTTAGATCAGGATTTACAAGTTCTTGCTCAGATTTGTTTAAGACAAATGGTCCAAAGCAGTCGGCCTCCAGCCAGGCTGCTCACCCTGCGCTGTGCACTGCAGCTTCCAAAGGAAGGAGGGTGGGATAGGAGATGGGAGATTCACAGTCAGGGTTTTTGGTAAGCCAAAAATCAGTTCCAGCAAGTGAAACTTTACAAATAGTCATAAAACTCAGCATGCTTTATATAATTATATATATAATATTATATATA
>NW_010160100.1:24215-26838 GCF_000695765.1 Mesitornis unicolor | reverse complement strand
TAGTGGCCGGCCCAGCCTTAAACCACGACATACAGTAAGTATTTGTAACTGTCTCTTAGAAAAACTTGGCTGATTCTTCACACTTGGAAAAAAGTGATTTGCTGAGCTGTAGCATTTTAAAGCTCTATCCAAGTTTCCAGTTTTTGCTTTCCACTTGTAATGGGGAGAGCTTAGAGAAGACAGACTCTGCTTCGCTCAGCTGTGAAAGAAACCTGTGGAATGCATTTCCTGGGGCTTTTCCCTTTTCTTTATTATATTTACCAAAAAAACCTATAGCAAACTCTCAGTTGTCTTTGTGTGGGTAAGCTAGGCTGTAGTTTTAATTTTGCTCCATGGGCTGATAACCCAAGCTGGCCCTGCATGAGCCAGGTCATGTCTTGAAGTGGTATATCTTCATGCCTGTCCTGCTGACCTGTGTGGATTTGGATTTGCCACTTTGGCTAATGTTAGCTCATGACAGTCTGTGCTCAACTGCCTGCTACATCATTGACAATCCTTGTTTCTCTGCACTATCTTTTCATTGTATCCTCTTACCAATTAACTTCCATATGACTTAAACATCCAGTGGCGTCACTATATCTAGGCTAGATTACCCATCTTTTCCCTGGTAATTCTTCCCTAGAAAGTAGCTGCTTTTGGATGCTTTAGGCCCTCGTTTCTGCAGGCCCTGCTACAGACTTGTCATGAGGCTGTAAAAAAATACGAATTTCAAAGAAAAAGTAGGAATACAAATCCCTCTGTATTTTAAAAAGTGAGCCCAATGTGCATATCTAGATATTTATTGCAATAAATTGTGCATCTCTCTCTAGGTGGACAAGTATATGAGGATACATATATCCTCAAAGGATACAAATTCTGTGGACTGCTTTTGGGTTTGTGAGAAGGGAACCTGAAAACTGTATGAATGAGAGACTGGCAGGCAGCTCTACAGGCTAAATGGACTAATGTTGTTTTTAAAAACAATTAAGAGTGGTCCTTAATGTTATGTTTCAGCATGTTTCTCATGTATTATCTTATGCTACAGCTTCCAGAGTTAAGTCACTCATCTTTTTTTGCAGATTTCTGGTCCACCAGGTTCTGAGTAAAATCTTAATGATGTGACAATAAAGTAGAAAAAGTAAAAAAAAGAAACCAAACCTCAAAGAAAGAAATGCCAAAAAGCCTTTACATTAAGATTTCATTATTTTTAATTTAGTTGCATATGTTCATGGTATATATACATCTGACATTAGCAGGACCAAAAAAATAAAGTACAAGAAAACATCAAAGAAAGCTTAATCATGAAAATTTTCTCCACTACTTTCCTCTTTCTACTAATTTTTCTCTAGTACTTTTAAATTCATGCACAAATTGAGATTTTCCCAATCAACCTTATTTATCTTTTAAAAAAAAAATTACTGTTAATTTAAAAATGCATATCCTCAACCTTAAATTCATAATGATTTTATTTGTCATAATTGTTCATGTCTAATTCCCTAAAAAGTTTTGAGTAGTTCTCTGTAATTTTAAAATATGCATTTTCACCCACAGAGGTTTATGCTGGAAAAGGCTAAGCAAGAGGTGATCTGTGTAAATGGAACGTTGCACTGGGAACTTCAAATTTTCTCTTTGAGCTCAGTTAAGAAGTGCTCAGAATAAGCTAGAATTACTGACACAATTTGTCTGTCTTCCCATTCAGTCCAGAACCAAATCCAATTAGTGTTAGTTAGCAATGCCTTCCTGATATGGGAAGATGTGTGTACTATGAAAAATCAAAGCAAATGGACATGTAGACATCATCTATATCACCTGATGCAAGTTATCTCACCAGCTGGGGCAAGCCAAATGCAGATGCTCAAGACAAATTATACATCCCATTCTTCAAGGAAAATTTTAGTGAGTAATTCAAGATGAAAGGACTTCTTTGAGACCATGAAGATTTTCCAGTATTTCCAAGATGAGGGATGAGGAAAACAGCCAAAATCTAGCGTTTCTGTTCATACTCTTCTTGTGGTTTTGGCCTAGTGCGTAACTGAGCACCATGATGCCCAAAAGAGGGGCTAGTCAAAATAAGGACTGGGGGGGCTTTTCACCGCTTAAAAAGATCATGGGCAAAAGACAGAAGGAGAAAAAAAAAACCAAAACCATTTTAATTTGTTACCAACATCAGAGTAGAACAATGGTATAGACAACCAGATCTTAAAGTCAAAACACCTTCCCCCCACCCCTCCCTTCTTCCCGGGCTCAGATTTTGTTCGCAGTTTCTTCACCTCCCCGCCTTTGCCTTGAGGCACAGGGGGAAGGAAGTGGGGGTAGCAGTTGGTTTCACGCCATGTAGTCCTTCAGGAGGTAGGGAGGACTCCGTCCAGCCTCTCTCTGCTTTCACGTGGCACCCTTTCCACAGGAGAAAAAAAGTCCTCAAAAGTCCAATACGAGTCTGCTCACAGCTGCAGTTCTCTCATGCATAAAACTGTTTCAGCCCAAGTCCACAAAGCTCCAATCCAAGTCTGCCCACAGTCACAGTTCCCTCACACACGAACTGCTCCAGCACACACTGTCTGGAGTCACGGCTTCTTCAGGGACAGCCACCTGCTCATGTGGCCCTGCCCCACCCGTGAACTCTACAGGCTGGCGGGCCCCGCGC
>NW_010160100.1:1966-23832 GCF_000695765.1 Mesitornis unicolor | reverse complement strand
CTCGCCCCACCAGTGAACTCTACAGGCTGCAAGCCACTCGACCTGGCTCTTGCCACAGGTTGCAAAAGGGGAACCTGGGCTCTGGATCCTCCTCCTCCCCCTTCTCCTTTCTTTCCTTCAGCCAACCTTGGTGTTCTTCAAAGTTGTTCTCCTCAGGCCCCACTCCTTTCTCTGCTGCAGGTCTCTTCTGATGGTTCTGAAGAATTCCCACCTCTCTTTCTTTTCAGGCTGGAGTTGGAGCTGCAGTGGGGCTTAAACTTAAGTTGGGGTCAGATCGGGCTGGCCCAGCTAGCCCAGCTGAGTGGGGACGAGACTGGGGCCGCACCACCCGCACCTGGGGCTGCGCTGATTGGGGCCAGTGCCAGAAAGAGAGAAAGCGTGCCCTGCACCGCCCCTTAAATACATGAATTCGCAGGGGCGCTGATTGACTTGGCCCTGGTGAGAGGTGGGTCTGACAAAGGAAAAGGAGGAGCTTTTCAGGTAGCTTCTTAAAGGGCTATGTCCATAGCCCTTCCCTCATTACCAAAGACATAACCAAAAAAAACCCCACTCACAGAAAACCCGATACAACTCTTAAAACTCTTTGAGGTTCCCCTGCTCTCTCCACTCAAGAGGAAGAAACCTTTGATAGCTGTTTTGCTGGCAATCACGTACTTGTGATATTCCTCTTCCTGTAGAGGAGCTGTCCCTTATCGTTTTAAAGGCACAATGGTGTAACACAACTCTGGGCCACTGAGATCTTGCCTGGAAAAAAGTCCAAATAAATGTGTCCAAAGCATTAGTGACTTGGAGAAATATTTCTTTGGGTGATATACAAGCCCTTAGACTAGGACCATTTTGCTCAAAATATCTATGAAGCTATAAAGGTATATTCAAGCAGGCAGCAGTTTCTAGTAAATCCACAAAAGTTCAGTAGGGAATTGCATATACATATTTAGTAATCTCAGAAGGTACACTCGCTAGGAGGAAGAAATACTTTTGTATCCCTGAACTTATAACTCAGTCTATTACAGATATTCTTAGAAATCCAACCACGAGGCCCAGCAGATTGGGTCACCGTACAGGAAATTCACTTTAGGTAGAAAAAAATATTTTAGGAAATTCTAAAAACATTTTTTAATTACATATTTTATCACCTAGTTTTATATAAGCAGGATACAAGTAATTGTGAGTGAAGTAAGTTAACATAGTGATATGAGTATATTATCATTAATATGTCTCCTTTATAATAGGGCAGCATTTTGTTCTGTGAGGCTTTCTTATTCCTGTAGAACCGTCAAAAGAATTCAGCTCCCATTTAGTCCTGTTCTCAAGAGCATGGTTCAACAGATCCATTCTTCTCAGTGGGAAAAGCTGAGAGTTGAATACTTAAGAATATCTCTATGGTTCATTTATATGTTTAAATAGAAATGAACTTTTTGGACAATCTGTCTTCTCATATTGGTTTCAAACCAGGAGCTGCTGAGTTGCTGATAGCTTTTGACAACCTGCCTTTTAAACTTCAATAGCAAAGACCCTTCAATGTTATTATCGCACAAAAATAGTAAGTGGTAAAGTTTTTAACATATTTTAGACAAGAACTAGGTATTCAAACAATATTTCTATATTTAAAATTCATAAATAACATCCTTATCACTTTCATTCAGCTATAGCCCACCTGAGAGTTCTGATCAGTTCTAATAAAAATTATTGCTATTAAATATTGCAATAAAAGCAATAGTACTTCTTTTCTCCCTAAAATGAATGTAGAACAGTCTTTTCTTTTACTGGATAGTGCATGCTAATATAACTGAACAGATACAGAAGAACTGAATTCTCTGAGACAGAGCGGATATATTTCTGAAGAGTAAAGTGATTTCTTCTACCTCAGAAATATAGGTTACAGAGTTGGAAGTGTTTTTACATCATTAAACTTCATGAATTTCAAGAAAATGCTACCTTTCCAGACTAGTATATTATGAAGACTGGGAATCTTTCTCAAAAATCAGAAATCCATTACAAAACAGTCAGTTGCTAATAGTAATAGCATATGCAGGAAAGACCAAGCTCAGCTATGCTCTATATTGTTCAGGGTGGGCACTTGACCTCCTGTTTCCCAATTTCCCGGGGAGGTTTCTAATAACTGTCTGCACAAAGCACTACTAAATGAGTCATTCTCTCCATTCCTTTCCTCTCCCTGTCTCAACCTTAAAGAACTTCTGAACAAAAGTTTCACCAATGCATTCCTCGTATCAAGTCTGTGACTATTCTTACCACAGAATAACAAACACAGAATGGTAGGGGTTGGAAGGGACCTCTGAAGATCGTCTAGTCCAACCCCCTGCTAGAGCAGGATCACCTAGAGGAGATCACACAAAATCACGTCCTGGTGGGTTTTGAATGTATCCAGAGAAGGACACTCCACAACCTCTCTGGGCAGCCTGTTCCAGTGCTCTGTCACCCTCACAGCGAAGAAGTTTTTTCTTACGTTTAAGTTGAACCTCCTGTGTTCCAGTTTGTGACCATTGTCCCTTGTCCTGTCGGTGGGCACAATTGAGAAGAGCTTGGTCCCATCCTTTAAATATTTATAAGCACTAATGAGATCCCCTCTCAGTCTCCTCTTCTCCAGGCTAAACAGACCCAGGTCTCTCAGCCTTTCCTCATATGGGAGATGTTCCAGTCCCCTCATCATCTTAGTGGCTCTCTGCTGGACTCTCTCCAGTAGTTCGTAGTCCTTCTCAAACTGAGGAGCCCAGAACTAGACACAGAATTCAAGATGTGGCCTCAGCAGGGCAGAGTGGGAGGATAACCTCATGCCAACACCCTTTTTAATGCACCTCAGGATGCCATTGGCCTTCTTGGCCACGAAGACGAATTGCTGGCTCATGGTCAGCCTGCTGTCCACCAGGACTCCCAGGTGCTTTTACCGTGAGCTGCTCTCTATCAGATCAGCTCCCATCCTGTACTGATACATGGGGTTGTTCTTCCCCAGATGCGGTACCCTATACTTGCCCTTGTTGAATTTTATTAAGTTTCTCCCACCCAACTCTCCAGCCTGTCCAGGTCATGCTGAATGGCAGCACAGCCTTCTGGTGTGTCAGCCACTCCTCCCAGCTTTGTATCATCAGGAAATTTGCTGTTTTTTTTTTTCCCATTGTTCAGATCATTGATGTATATATTGAACAAAGCTGGACCCAGTTCTGACCTCTGAGAGACACCACTAAACACAGGCCTCCAAGTAGACTGCCCCACTGACCACAGCTCTGCCTTTCAACCAATTCCCAATTCACCTCACTATCCAGTCATCCAATCTACACTTCATTAGTTTGACTGTGAAAATGTAATGGAAAACAGTGTCAAAAGCCTTGCTGAAGTCAAGGTAGATGACATCCACTGCCCTCACCTCATCAATCCATCCAGTTATGGCATTGTAAAAGGCTATCAGATTGGTCAAACGTGAAGCACCGTTTCTGAGGTGCTGGTAGCACTGCAGTATCACTATGTTTAGGAATGTTTCTGACTTAGTGACATTTAGTCATAAGCCTGCAGATGGTAGCCTCACACCAGTGGCTCCTCAGCCAAGGACATGCAGCAAGGGTCTGAACCTGCTGTTCCTCTAGTACTCAGCAGGATTACTATTTCAACAATGCATCATCAGTAGGGTGAAACTAACCTGTCATGGTGGTCTAACTTTCACAACTTTCTGCCTTTTGGCACTTCTGAAGGAAAATTTCTTACACTCTCAAAGACCAAAACAGTATAGTGTATTTTGGGATGCCACTGAGAGCCTCTTGGAAAGTTAAAAGAGTGTAGAATATAGATGCTCGTCTGCTTAGATGGTTATGTCAGAGACAGGACAACTTGTTCTTTCTGCACTCAATATCTACCCATATTAAAAGAATGCAAACTTTTTTTTCTTTCATACCATTAGTTTATGCACAACAAAAGAACCTGAGGATATTAAACTGGTCTATTCCTGTAAGGCTCCTCAAATATACCACCTCAGTCTATAATACTCTCAATATTTTAAAAATCCATCAAAAGCACTTAAAAGTATGCTTTGTTAACAGCACATGGATAAATGTTTTTGCTCTGACTTAAAGATTAAAAACCTTCTGGATTTGTATTTAGATTTTTAATACCATTAATTTTTTATGAATGATTGATTTTAATGGTCACTATGTTTCAAATTGCTTCTTCTAATACTGAATGAGTATGTCCTCTTCTATCAGACATTCACGGCTCAATAAGGTCATAATAACCTGTTGACAGCAAAGTGCATGAGTATCTGCAAGGAGTAGTAAATAAAAGAGTGAACACCCTCTACTTCTGAGTTCCGGGAAATTTCTATTATATTTGGACTCAACACCGTTGTGGATTAGTCATGCTAGCCTCAATTGATTGAGGATGTAGAAAGCATGTTTAAAAAGGTTTAATATATTTTTCTTCTTTTTGTTTTTTCCTACAACATGCACCTCAATTCTCTTCTAAGGAAGTTAAAAGACATTAACTCTACTGTGGAAGTATATGTCAGATTTTCTAAGTTCTTTTGATAAAAAGGAGCCAACAAGCACCAAGTGAGATTTTAATAAGCAATAACGTAAGTTAGAACCATAATTCCCATTGTAATTGTGCATTTAGTGAGCTGGACAATTACTAATTCAGACATTAAAGTCAGAACACTCAGCATAAGTTATATCTTGAAGTCTTGGTGGTAATAGTGAGTAATCAGCAAATACTAGCTCACAGCATGATGTTTGGCCTACAGAACAAGAGAAAGGGACACACACTGAATAGGAATAAAGGGGTTACAATAGCTTATCATTTGTATTGGTTTGGCCAATATGGGCATACCTTGATGATTCCTAATGTCCACAATTCAAGTTGAAACGTTGAAATGTTGAATGTTGAAAAATTGTCAGGGTTTACTAAAGAATCATGAGATGATTTGAAAACAAGTCATACAGTAAAAGACTAAGGGAGATCAGTTTATTTAACTTACAAAAAAAAAATGACAATGACCATTTCTAAACATGCATGTGTGGAACAAAATTACATTGAAAGATTTCTCAGTTTATCAGTAAAATTATATATGGCTGGAAACTTCAACTAAAAATATTCAGACTGCTCAAACACATTTTTTTTCACAGTGAAGGTAGTTAACCTGGAACGGTCTTGCCTAGAATGGTGGCATGGTCTTCCACTGTCAGACTTTCTACATCATGTTCTGGTATGTCAGGGCATATTGTACCAGTAATAAGCAAATCAGAAAATTATGCAGCCTGTTTTACAAAGTAGGGGAAAATGGATTTCAACAGTTCATTCTGGATTTGTAATCTTTAAAAAAAGTCTGCCAAAATAGAACTGTTTCCCCCCTGTATCCATCTGTATTATAGCAACATTAGTGATTAGATCTTTTTTTAAAAGAAGTGAGACATTTGAATTACAGGCCATCCATTACCTGAGAGATTTAAATTCATAATTCTTTTTCTTTTAGAAAATCTGAATAAAATAGTGAACATTTTTACAAAAGCTTTGCCACAGAGTGGTTTAAAACTTGCGTTGAACCAAGGGACTATAAAGTGGCTTAATTGGTCAGTTCCTTTAACACTAACCTGAAGGTGGGAATTTAGTGTTCTGTTCCTTACTTGCAGGTCTGAATCTGTGTTTCACGACAAGCAATGATTGTTTAAAGTAAGTAAATATTTGTGACTATAGGAAACCGATTCCTGGGCTGCCCTCTCTCCTTTTCTTCTTTCTGCCTCTGAATGTCCTGGTCACTAAAATACAGAGTGCTTCTCTTAGCACCATCTCACAGGCAAGCAGTTTTAAATTAATCTACACTATGACACAGCTCCAAGATAAAGATCTTCTCCCAGTAAATGACAGACTTGAGTTTGACTCCACTCTGGATTTTAGGTAACAGAGCCAAGTTTCTCTCTTCTATGAAGTACTTTAACCAACAGGCCATTACCAGAAAACACCACCTCTTTTGCCTCTTAATTGGAATGGAAACCTCTTTGGACTCCTTCCTTTGTGCTGAGTGCAGTGGTATCCACCTGCAATGGAGGATTTCTTTCTGAATGATGCTGGAAGTTAGGAAGAAGCCAGGCACCAACTTGCCCATGCTTTTCTGGAGGGTCTCACAATTAGGCCTCTGAGTATGTCTCAGTTCAAAGAGAAGAAATTATATAAATCCAGTCATAAATCCAGTGTGATAAAGCCTCTCAAGCACAAGTTTTCTGAATTTATTTCTTAAGCTAAGCCATCTAACTTAACTTATATCCTACTTTAAAATCCCAAATGGCATTTATGCACCCAAGTATATAGTCACCCGTATTGCCCAATTTCAGAAGTAGTTCAACTATGTAGTAAATTAAGGTATAAAGAAATCAAAATATAGAAAGTTAATTCTGAATTTGTGTGATGGAAATAACAGTCTCCCAGAGCATGAAGAAAGAGATAGTGATGAAATCAAGCTCACTTCAGTCTTCAGCCTTTGGTACTCATAGCGTTTTTTGTCACTTGTTTTTTTCAGCTTAACTATAGGCGTTCTGCTTTCAGAATTTCGAGAAAGTTCCTGAATTCTGCTATCATAGATATCCTGGACCTTTATCTCATGCAAATTAATTGATCTGAAATAGTCAAACTTGAGATTTGTCTTATATGATGACTTTGTATGCAAATGCTGCACCAGTAGAAGCCATTCTAAATTCCAAGTAGGGACTGGGACGAGAAAAGACATTCACATGCTGTCCAGCTTAAGAAGTCCCTTGGTAACTATCTGGGATGAATTTGTTTTTAATTTCATAATTAAAATTCTAAGAACTGTAATATACTAAGGATAACATAGCAAATATTTTAAAATCTAGTTATTATTTCTGGTAATCTTGTCATTCCTTCCTGCATAGAAAAGGTCTCACTATATATATCCTAGGCAATAGAAGTTTCAAAATTTCAAAAAAAGAACTCTATACAATTACTGAAGTTTCGAAATCAAATACCAATAAAGCTGTGGGTGTTCATCATGAAGCCTTCAAAGCCTTCAAATTCTGCAAAGCATGATCTTATGAAAAACTGTTTAAAGGTGGCAGCTTGAAAGTTATGCAACATAGAAAAAGTTCACATCATGATTTCTTCTATGAATTTATGAAGCCAAAAGGCTTTTGCAGACAGCTACCAGATGAAAATGGAAAATAAAAAACATTATTTCAGTGATCTTAGCTAACTGCAGTGTCAGCTAATGCTGCCAGATGAGTTTATCCCTTGTTTTGTGGAAGAAATACTCTAACTCTTTAAGAATTTTACTGATCTCCTTTGACCAATAAAGATGTGAACAATTTTGACACTTATGAATGATGGAGGAGACATGATAAATGTCACATAGATGTAGCTTAATAATGTATATTTTTAAAGATTTTTTTTAAGGAAAAAAACCCTTATATAATCTGAAAAGATTGTTCCTAACTGGAATAATTACACTATTAACTTTTAAATGACATGCTACGGGACTTTTAGCCTGATGAAGCATTAACTCAAATTTTCTTATTTCAGAAAATTTCAGAAAAATTCCTCTGTATTTTGCTAAGTTCAAATACACCCTACTGAGAAAGGCATAATCTGTGTTATACTTTTGGTCTAGATTTCTGTGCATGCTAATGTTAGGTGCAGCTGCATACCTTCAAACAGAATAGCTTATGGCAGATTTCTCCTTGTTTTTCCCCAGCTTTTCACAAAACTTGCAGGAAATAATTATCTCTTCTCCTCTTTGAAATTAGTCAATATTGTCCAAATGACTAAAAACTTATTCTAAGGGCACTAACATATAAAGCTTTACATAAGTATTTAAGTAAATCTCTTTTCCTTATGAAATGAACTAAACAAGCAAGCAAATAAATACTTGCTAGTATAGTTGTAAAAAGGAGTTGGTCAATTTATAAACCACAGTGTGAATTATATATGAAGCAGGAAACTAGAAAGACAATGTAGTCTGAGTTCTGTATTGGTATTAAAGGGCTGTATTTAGTCCTGCCAACATCAATGGACTTTTGGCCATTTCCTCCAGAATATTTAATCTACTGACAGCTAATGGAAAGTCTTCTTTTGCCAAAGTGGTAGGGACTAGCCTATTTAGAGAAGCTCTACTTTGCATGCCGCATGTACTATCAGATTAGCAGACAGCTCCGATACCTTTGTGGCAGCACACATTCTTTTCTGTAAGAAGTTTGCTTTCTTCTAACTGTATCATATTACTTCCTTTGTATCCTCCAGTAGTGACTACTGAAAGCTGAAATCCTAGTGACAAGTGTGGCTGGAAATAGTAGTGAACAATAGTCAAAGTTTATTTTCACAATGCCTGGAGATCCAAAATAGACAAAGATAAGGAATTAATTTTTTCTGCTTTGCAGTTATCAAATAATTACATTATGGAAGCTAATTTAAAGTGATACAATGTTTTTTTTTATGTGACTGTTGGGTAGAAAGACTGGAGAGTTGGGTGGGGAAAAATTTAATGAAATTCAACAAGGGCAAGTGTAGGATCTTGCATCTGGGGAAGAATAAACCCATGTACCAGTATAGGTTGGAGACTGACCTGCTGGGGAGTAGTACAGCAGAAAGGGACCTGGGGGTGTTGGTGGACAGCAGGATGACCATGAGCCAGCACTGTGCCCTTGTGGCCAAGAAGGCCGGTGGCATCCTGGGGTGTATCAGGAGGGAGGTGGTTAGTAGGTCGAGAGAGGTTCTCCTTCCCCTCTACTCTGCCCTCGTGAGACCGCATCTGGAATATTGTGTCCAGTTCTGGGCCACTCAGTTCAAGAAGGACAGGGAATTGCTTGAAAGAGTCCAGCGCAGAGCCACAAAGATGGTTGAGGGAGTGGAGCATCTCCCTTACGAGGAGCGGCTGAGGGAGCTGGGTCTCTTGAGCTTGGAGAAGAGGAGACTGAGGGGTGACCTGATTAATGATTATAAATTTGTAAAGGGCGAGTGTCAGGAGGAAGGAGCCAGGCTCTTCTCAGTGATAGCCAAAGATAGGACAAGGGGCAATGGGTGTAAGCTGGAGCATAGGAGGTTCCATGTGAACATAAGAAAAAACTTTTTTACTGTAACAGTTACAGAACACTGGAACAGGCTGCCCAGAGAGGCTGTGGAGTCTCCTTCTCTGGAGACATTCAAAACCCGCCTGGACGTGTTCCTGTGTGACCTAGTCTGGGTGACCCTGCACTGGCAGGGGGGTTGGACTGGATGATCTTTTGGGGTCCCTTCCAACTTCTAACATTCTGTGATTCTGTGATTCTGTGATTCTGTGACTGGTGGCATTCCCGAAATAGGGAGGGAGGCTCTGCTGAACAGGAGTGTCGCAGTGAAGGACAGATTCAAAGAGCAAATGTGAAATTCATGAAGCAGAGCTGAGATTTACATAAATGTATATGTTAACTTTCAAATCACAATTAAAAGCAGAACAATTAATTTTTTGTGCTTTGAGTGAGCTCCAGCACTCTTTTATCCATAAGCAATTACTGAAAAAGTGCAACATTGATGAACCTGGAGCATTATAGCACTCACAAATGGTAATTGTATTGCTGGTGTTATAAAAAATGTCTGCCATTAACATTTCCCCTTTGCTGAAGCTCTCAGGATTTTCATACTAAAGGTCTTGATCTTGCTGTAAGATGTATGCATATAGCTGCTAAACTTAGCCTTCCAAATCTGCTCAAGGCCTCTGGGTTTCCTTTAGTGAAAAGTAATTATTATATCCCTGCCAGGATTTTTTGGTCTTCAAATATTTCAATTAGATAAGTCTTAGTCTTGTTCTAGATATCTTTCAACCAGCTGGGAAATAGGTATTTTTGTACTACTACCATTTCTTTTATTTCTTGTGATGTTCAGATAAAACCTTTCCAGAAATAGCTTCTAATGAAAATTAAAAAAAAAAATCAACACTTGTCATTCGTATGTATGTTTACAACTGAAAATTTTAAATATATGTAAATAATAGCCACTGTTGCAGAACTTACTACTTAAACAGAGCTAATTGAAAACAAAACTCAGACTGTTCAAGATTATCATAATTTGTCACATCAGTACTTGGTTGGGAGAGAACATTTCCCTGAACCAATATCACTGGCTGACAGTCTTACTTACGAGACTGCACCTGATCCCTAATGTGCAAGTTGCAAGTAACTCCTAATAAAATTTTATTTTAAAAAATTACCTCACCTGAGAGCTATCTGGCAATATTCCCTATGGTAAAGACCAGGAGGATTCCATGATGTGTCTTGCTTCTCCAGTGTTGTTCCCAGCATGTTGCTGAAGTGTCACTCACAGATGTTAGAGCCCCAACTCTTTACTCAGCTTTTTCAGGGATGTTTTTCCCAAAGCCTACTTCTAGAGTCTTTGCCATTTAAATTACAAGAAATTGATTTGTTTACACCCTTACTTGCTGCTTTTGAAGTTTGTAGTTTCTGAAAACTATCTGCTTGAACCTAGATTAAGTTTGCAGAACAATTGGCAAAGTTCAGATTGCAAGTCTAGAAACCTCACATTATGCTAAACTGTACCAACACCCAGGCATCAGAGGAAATAGTCTTACATGTGGCAGGTTGCCCTCCTGATGTGTTAATTTCCACAGGCCACAGGGAATTCTGTGTGTCGCCTCTCAAGAGGAAGGCTTTGTAATAAGAAATCTGTAAGGAATCCTGCAGGCAAATATACTCTGATGGGATTTTCTTTTTGGACAACCTTTTTAAAAAAATTAAGTCACATTGAACAGGGCATGACTCCACAGCTCCATCAGGCAAAACCATACTTCTAATGCTAGACTGAGAACTGCTGTCTGTATTCTTGCCGCCAATAATATTTTTAAAAGTGATGGAGTAGCTACCAGAATCTCTGTCTTTGCAGATAAGAAGAGATGAGAGGGGGCTTGCTCCTCTATTGTTCTTCTTATCTGATACAAAATTTGTGCTCACATCTTTGAAAAGATGGATGAGATTTTTCTGAACAGAAGCTAATTAGTTTTTGCAATAGGCAAACAATATTTGCTGTAATTCTCTATGTATTCTAGAGTTTTAATCAAAAATAAATATTTTTTTACTTCTTTGCAAAATTCTTTTTTGCTTATTTGATTTTAAAGTTTTCAACTTTAAGAGAAGAAGCTTCCCAAGTTTGTCTCTAGAGGAAAGATAGGCATTATAATTCTTTAATTACGGTTACTCTGCACATAACAGTTCTGCTCTAGGAATAAACAGGGTCTGTGTTCAGCTCAGCTGACAACATGAGGACTACATCAGTTTTATAGGTGAGACAGGCAGAGGGATGCTAGTCAAATTAACCCTGTAACAGCAAAGTTGTAAACGGTGCAATTAGCCACTAGGTGATTATGCAGCAAAAGGTAAATGCCAGGTGAACTTTACCTGCACAAGGTTAGATGCCAAGGGACTGTGTGCTCATTTAGATCAACGGCGGCTGAGCAGGATTTTGTGAATGAATGTGATGAGAATGAGGCACTTAAAGAAGTATCTAAGTCTCACTTACAACCCTGGCCAAAGCCTCACTTTACTTGCTCCTTGATTATTGTCTTGAGCTTCCCGATGAAAGTTTCTATTATTGAATCCTCATTCCCTTCAGTTCTGAAAGAGCCAAAAACCAAATACAGTCTGAGCTGACACCATGGAGGTGTAGAGAAGAGGGAGGTAAGGAAGGGTGTTTCCTTCCAGGACCACGTGTTATGATTTGCCCTCCTGCTGCTAATTCCACAAAGAAGAAAGTCTTTCAAGCTCTGCTTTAGAGCTAAGATCGTCTGTGCTTGTCTGTTCTGAAAAAGAAGAGTGATGCTACATGTAAATGCATTCTTTTCAGAACAGGTTTTGATGAGAGTAACTAATGGAGCACCTTTTTGTTTTACATTAGGGGCCTCCATCACTCTGCACCTTGCACGTTCAAAGGAAACAGCAATTTATCAATGAGCATAGCTACAGCGGCAGTGAGGTGAGCTCCTCCACCTCAGGTTGGCATAGCTGGTGATATACTGAGAGGACCATCCAAATGTTTTTTAAATTTCTGTAACTCAAACTGACTCAGTTAAATAAAAAACATATTTGAAGTTTCACACTATTTTAACAGTATAAAATATTTATCTTTCAGTTTAGTGTAAGCTGTTTAGCTCTCAGAAAAGTTTGAGTTAAATTAACCTGATTCATTTTGTGCCTCTGTGTGTGAGAGATATTAAGAAAGTACCCAAATAAATTTAACTTGGTGTTAAATTTTTAATGCGTTCATCTGAGCTAAAAAAAGTACATTTACACCACATGTTGCAGGTAGTATTGAAAAAAGAGATTCTGAGAAAAAAGATGCTCTTAAATGTTCTTGAAGTTTTCTTATTCCCAGTTCCTGAAAAAATGAAAGAGCAAATCCAACTTGCTAGTTGAACAGCCATTCTCATGCTTCCCTGTGATGGGCAAGGATTTTTGCCTACATTTCTGAGGCTATGGCCATACAGCTGAGTCAAACAGTACTTACAGCTCCTCAGAGTTAGTATGAGCCAGGGAGCACTCCCAGTGGAATAACCCTGAATTCAGTAGTCCTGTCTTGGGAACTGGAAAGTTTAAAAGTATTGAAGAGGCTGGATCAGCCTTTTTGGCCCAGCTAGGCACCACTGCATTTATATGTGTAGACAGGGGCTGAGATTCCAGGTGTCCATTGTGGCAATTCCTTCCCTCCAGTTTGCTTCTTGAGAATTCGTTTTATGTCAAACACTAAAAAGATGTTATCATTCATCACTGAAAGAGAAAGAAGACAAACCTCAACAAGTGCATCACTGGACCAAAAGGAAAATATATGATATGCAATCCTGAGCCAGGTAAGACTTGTAAAGAGATTGATCCCTGAGTCAGGGCTGCAGTACTTATTATAGAAGGGCTTCTTTGAAGTCTTTGTGCACATACTGCTTGGGGCATATGTTATAGAAAATAAGATGGGCATCGACTCTTTTCCTGTTTCTCAAAAGTCCACCAATTTCAGGAGACTTTCCAATCAATAGAATCCCTGGTGGAAGCTATAGCTGTAGTTCCACCTTTAAGACTAAATTAAGGCCTAAATCTTAAATCAAAAGAAAACTTCTAAGGTTATAAAAAGTTTTCTCAAACGGCACTAGACATCTATGTTTAGGCAACAGAACTGAGTTTCTATTAAAAGATTCAATGCACCCAAATGTATTTGTGTACAAGTTGTGTGACTGAGTCTGTGGTTACATAGTCACTTTAATCCAAGACAGTGATTTTCTGAAACTTTAAAGTAAGCAATGCCAGCTATGGCTCCCAGAAATGCTTATACTGGAGCTACATTTTTGTGCTTACAGGAGGAGTCAAATCGGGAAATATAATTGGATGAAACCTAACTTGGTAAAAAAAAAATCAATCCATATCTATATACATATACAGTTTTATAACCACTTATTCACCAGCTCACATTCCCATGACACCAAAAAAGATAAGGAAATAAGTAGAGCAAGGTGGGACCACACTTTTGACAACTTAAATTTGTGTTCATTTAAAATGACTGCATAATCATGTTTTTTTATAAGGCAGTCATCAAGATTCCCTCTGCAATCAGGGGTAAAGAGAAGGCAGCTCCAGAGGGTGATTCATCCCCTTTATTTTAGGAGAGAATGAATCACCCTCTGGAGCTGCCTGTCTTTCTCCACTGATAATGGATGGACAAATTCTGATTCAGACTACTTACTTTTTGATAACTAGATAGATGCTATCCCTGATAACTATGAAAAATGAACAGGAGGGAACATTTAAAGGATAAATAGTTAAAAAATAATTGAGTGTCTTATTTACTGGTGTTTGATGCCAACATTTGGAGAAGTGAATGTTGAAAGTGAAAAGGATTTTTTTGTATGATACAAAAGTATTTATTTAGAGCTTAATTGGAAAACAAATGGGTATAAAATGTTTCTCCAGAAAACATGGTCTATTTTGTCTTATAGTGTGAATTGTAAACTAAAGAACATCCTTTTTTTTTCAAGTTTTATACCTAAAGATAAGGAATGCATCAGAAAAAGAAATAATAGTATGTTTTATTGAAAATGAGAAAATAGTCTCTAAAATGAAAAGATGAGTTAAATTCTAGACTAAATAGGTTTGCGATTGTATGGCTTGCATGATTTGCCCAGGATTTAATGCATTGTTATGTCAGAAAATGCTCCTCACTATTATCAATCACAAAGTCAATCACAGACCTCATTAAACATGACAAGCATGGGATTCGCAAATCATTTAGGCAAGGTGGGGAAGAAATTAAAAATGTTTTGCTTGGGAGCAGCTGAGGTAGTACAGACTAATACCTCCATAGTCTCTTAACCCATGCTGGGTTATGCAGGCCCAGATGGTGGTGAGCACGAAGGCTAGAGAACTGTCTCATTAGCTGTAACACCTCATGAAAGAGTAGACTACAGTTTAATGCTTTAAAACAAGGCATACTTCATATGCTGGTTGTCAGCTGGGGACTTCTGAACAGGAAATAGATCTCCAGCCTTCTTTCCAAGGTCCTGGCTATTCTGGTTTTTGGGGATTTTTTTCCAGCTATGGGCTGATCTCAGGTCTCTACAAATTTTGTATCTTATATATCTGCTTGTATATCTTTTGCTTGGAAGGACAGGACAGCTGCCAACTTATTGCATGGGACATGGTCTCCACTGGGACTCATGAGCTACATCTGTGCATGTAAATAAAAGTAGTCAAACACTATTTTGTGACACAGGTTACACCCATCTAGTAGACTCTCTAACCAGCATCCAAACTACCAGTTAGGAATGGTGTCTGTTCCGTACCTTTCCATAACAAGATATCATCTGACTAAAACGCAATTTAAGCCAGAACTATGCCAGAGGCTGTGCTAACACTTCAATATAATGGACAATGCCCATGCCCTGAGCCCTCATAATACCAATTAACTAGTAATTCATTTACTAATACAAACTCAGAGATCATGTACCTTCCAGTATATATTCTGCTGAGTGTCCTGTTTGTGTTTGCTGTGCCTCTGACCATCTCTTCCTTGACTACCATCTCCACAAGATGCAAGGTGGAAACCAGTTACTCATTTCAGGATGGTCCCACTTAGCTTGTAGCTGGCCACCACATGACAGTGTTCATTCTTACTACATGAGACTTTCACATGTGTGAGTGTTAGATCTATCAGAGAGAGAAAAATACTTAGAAAACCAAGAGACAGTGAGAAGGGGAGAAAAGCAGTGCGTGATTTTCAGAGACAGTGAGCACTTGGGGGAGCAGAGTGAGATGGAAAGAAGATGTGACTGGACTGTGGGCAAAGAAAATGCTTTATCTTGCCCCCAGAGTTTGAAGGGAAACAATATTAATATCCCTTCTCCATAAAAGAAAATAAATGAATGCCACAACATATGTGAATTATGTCAACCTTTTTTTCCTGCTAATGAGAACAAACCAAGAAGGGTCCAATCATTTCCTGATTACAAGACCTGAAGGAGAAATGCTATCATGCAAAATAGAAACCTTGGAGCTCTTTTAATAAAATAGCCAGTGTAACTCCATGTACTTAAATGTCTGAGAGCAGTTTGGGCCAACAGCTAGTCATAGACTTCCAGTCTATATTTATATATGTTTGTCTTTTTTTTTGCATAAGACTGAAATACAGTATGGTCTCCCTTGTTAATACAGTTGTCAAAATAATGCAGTTGTTATATCTGCAGCATTGAAACTAGAGCCCTGCCCGAAAATGGTAAGATTGTAAATGTTCACTCAGAGAGGGTTCAAAGTATCAAACTTATCAGAAAATAGGTGCAATGTTGCTGTAATTGCTTGATTTGTGCTTGAAGTACAAAGAAAGACATAAAGTGGCTTGGAGCGTAGATTTTCCTAGAATAGAAATAAGTGTATTAGTATACATATTTTTTCTACATATATTTTAAAAGTATTTTAAAAGCATTTAAAGATAAAAGTGATTCAGGTATTGACTCTAATTTTTTGTAGTTTAACAGAAAGTTGCAAATGATGAAAATTATAAAGTATTTCCGAGGCAAAACAGCTTATTCTGTAAAATTGTCAGAGAAGTACTGCACTATATACTTTAACCTCAGTAAAAATTGTTTTAATGATTTTATCTTTTTGTACTTTCCTGGTACAGTCTCTTTTCTGCCCCCTGACTTAAAGTATACATTTATCTTCTTAATAAGTGGCTTTTGTTCAAATAATTTCAATTTTTACTTATTGAGCAAAGGTAACTAATAGTCAACACTGTCATTTGTCTTGCAGACAAGTTGAGAATGATAAATGGGTGTCATCTTTCTTAATTACTATTTTACCAGGGTAGAGTTTAATACCAAATGACATTTATGGATTAATGCTATGTAATCTGAATATCCTGATGGAAATGACTTCAGAAAACAGACAGGCTGAAAGCAAAGTTCAGGGAAAGTGTTATTACCCAGGGAGTATCTTGGGCTTTTGAAACACACTCCACAAGCACTAAAATGCAGTTTTTAAAGAGTCTGTGAGTTTCAGTTTACTTGCATCACTCTGTAAAATTTTATCTGGTATGTGATGTTAACTGGGACAAACCCAGCTAAGACACTTCAAAGAACATTCCACACTTATCTTTTCAAGTAGGCTCAACAATCTGACTGCATACTATGATCCATTATGGCAGTACAAGTCACACAGTTATCCTCCAGACAACATGTCATGCAGGTTACATCATGCAGCCCAGTACACAGCACAAGAGATAAGGGTTCAGAGAAAAGTCCCAAGCCTTTGTTCCAGCTAAAAGAAACTGCAGTCATAAAGCAGAGATTCTAAAAAGTTCCTTGAATGCATGCTTTTAAAGATGCACTGTGCAGAAGAAGAATTTCCTTTTTAGAATGCACCTCATGTGGCACCCCATTGTATCAATCTTTGCATTACCTTCCAGGATCAACTGTGACAAGACTCAAAACATATCTGTGTCATGAAAGATGTAATTTTATTTCCATTATGTTGAATTAATCCACCTGTTCTTTCCTACTGAGATTTATAGAAGGTCGTATAAGGAAAAACTCCAGCTACTTTAGACCTGCAGAGTGGAATAGAATGAACTTCACTGCTACAGAGAGATTGCAATACTGAAAGTATCCCAAAATACTTTATAGTATAAAAGAGAGGGACTCATTCCTAGAATGTAAATTCTATTTTAGATTTACTGTATTCAGTACCTTGGATGTCTATTCCACTTAACATTAATTTCCAGAACTTAGCTTGGACAGGGATTTACATTTCAAGCTATATCAAGTCTTAAAAGCAGGAAATGGCTTTAAGGGCTGTGTTTTGGCCTCCTTCTAGATAACACTAATGTTGCAGATGAGGAATAAAAACATTGTGCGGAAAACTGCTACAGTGGTTACACAGTAAATGGGAACTATTTGACACTGGAATTTGCTTTAAGGAAAAAAAAAAAAGGAAAAACAGTTTGTACCAGACAAATACTAGAGCTGCATCATAAATCACTGACACATTAGTTCTTAGAATGTGGTTCAAATTACATTATTAATACAAATCTTATTTTTTTCTCCCATACTTTGTTTAGAATACTCTATATTCTGTCTGTTAAGTGTCCAGGATGGCTGTCAACCATCTGCAGGTCAATGTCAAATATACTATTACATTTTATATGTGTTCTACAAAATTTTGTGACTTCACTGGATCATTTTACTTACGGTGTCTAAACATGTCTTTCTGTATGTCATGCTAGTATGCTCAGTCTCACTTCCTTGTTTCTTCCTTTTCATTTTCATATGATTGACTTCATTTGATCTCAGCTTATGGGACACTTCTGTCTGTTGATTTACTTATCTTTCTTGCCTAATTTTCCTATCCTATGGGCAGCTGCATGTCTGACTTTATACTTTGAAGGGCAATTTTTTGGTGTATTTTTCATAATTTGTTGATCAAGTTTAATTTTCAATGTTATATTGAGTTTATATGGCAAGGTTTGGGTAGCAGAGGTGCCAAAGATGCCAGAAGCTGCCCCAATGTCAAACAGAGCCAGTTCCAGCTGGCTCCAAGACAGACCCACCACTGACCAAAGCTGAGCCAATCAGAAACTGTGGTAGCAACTCCATGATAATATATTTAAAAGGAGTAAAAAAAGTTGCATAACAGTAGCTGGGAGAGAGGGGTGAGAGTATGTGAGAGAAATAGCCCTGCAGACACCAAGGTCAATGAAGAAGGAGAGAGAGGAGGCGTTCCAGGCACTAGAACAGAGACACCCTTGCAGCCCAGGGTGAAGCAGGCTGTTCCCCTGGAGCCTACAAATGTCCATGGTGGAGAAGTTACATACTTGCAGCCCATGGAGAGCCCCATGCCAGAGCAGATGGGTATGCCCAAAGGAAGCTGTGATTCCCAGGCCCTAATAGGACCTGTGGCCTGTGGAGAGGAGCCCACACAGAAGCAGGTTTGCTGGCAGGACTTGTGGTCCCATAGGGGATCCTTGATGGAGCATGGTCTATTCCTGAAGGACTGCACCCCATGGAAAGGAGGCATAATGGAGCAGTTTTTTGTGGAACTGCAGCCTATGGGAAGGGCTCATGTTGGAGAAGTCTGCGAAGGACTGTCTCCCATGGGACGGACCCCACAGCAGGGCAGGGGAAGGGCGTGAGGAGGAAGGAGTGGCAGAGACAATGTGTGATGAACTGACTACAACCCCCATTCTCTGTACCCCTGTGCTCCTCAGAGAGAGGAGATAGAGAGTCAGAGGTAAAGTAGAGTCTGTGAAGAAGGGAGGGCTGGGCAGAGGTGGTCTTTTAGATCTGTTCTTATTTCTCATTATCCTGGTCTGTTTAATTGGTAATAAAATAGTAATTTCCCCAAGTCAAGCTTGTTTTGCCTGTGATGGTAACTGCTAAGTGAACTCCTTGTCCTTATCTTGACCCACAGGCCCTTTTTTATTTTTTTCTTCTCATCTTATGGAGAGAGAGTGATAAACTGGCTTGCTGGGCACCTGGCAGCTAATCAAAGTCAATCCACACCAAATGGTAGATTCTTCAACATTATTTAAGTAGCAATCAAAAGCATCTCCCAGCTGAGTGCCTCCTTTGAAATACTGTATGATTTCTATTATTGAGCTTCAAACTTTCATTTGAAGGACTCAAAGAATACATAATGCTTTATGAATGGAAGTAATATATATGGAGACATGGCTATGAATTATTCTGGTAATTCAAAGAACCACAGGATTGTTGAGGGTTGAAGATGCCTCTGGAGGTCATCTAGTCCTATCCTTTGCTCCAGCAGGACCACCTACAGCCAGTTACACAGGACCTTGTGCAGACAGCTTTTGAAATTCTCTAAAGATATCTCCAAACTCCCTGAGTAAATTCATTTAAAATGTAAGCAATTTTTAGAACATAGATTTAAACAGAGAGGAGTGATAAACAGTAAAATCAGACCAACTTTATCTTAATTATTGGCAAAGCAGAAAGCCACAGTTAGGGCAATCCCCTATCTAGTCAGCTAACCCATGTGGAAATGGGATTCAGCACTTTTGCTGCTTTTAGCAAGCCCAGAGCAGAAATTGCTAACACCTAAGGAGCACATAGGTTTCCAAACTATCTTCCCTCTCCCAGAGCTATGACTTCTTTCTAGGGTGGTCTATCTAACTAAGAGGGCTACAACAACAAGTCCTTGTTAATTTTTGTTTTCATTTCTCTATATTCCTCCTGTGTCTTGATTAAGACAAGACTGCAATTGTGTAAGTGTTCCTCACTGGTTTGATGGTATTCAGCAGACCACAAAATGTAACTCCTCTGAACAACAGCACATTTCCATTACTGTAGAAGCTACCTGAGACATGCTCCCAAGGACTAGGACAGTGTTAGGGTATGTATTTAATTCTTCATTATGAAAATCCTTTACACATAGTATGAAATCCATATCCTAGAATTAATGACCTCTGTAGCCACCCTGTTTGCCTTTCACAAATAGTATATAATGCACATTCCAGAATTTGAGGTCTGTATTCATCACAGTTCTACAAGAAAAGGCAGAGAATTTATCTTCTTTGCAGTGCAAAAGAGAAAAGGAAAGCAAGCTGATTCCCTGTATAGGATGAAATAAGGAAGGATAACGCCAGAATTATGGAACCCAGTCTTAGGTTAGGACATTAGCTTGGAAATCCACGATTCAATTTCCTGCTAAGCAGGTAGCTTCAGACTGCCTGGGTGAACACTGGTAAGTCACTTAGTCAAACACAAATTCTGTGCTCTGCCAGTAAATTTAGTATAAGAGTATTCTCACACTACGAGAATACATACATTAAATGTTTTCAGGTATTGGCTATTCAATTATAAATGATATGAATTGGAAAAATATGTGCAATACACACACACACACTTGGCACAGCAGAATGTGCTGCTGTGTGGATTTTCCTCCTTTCAGTTTTAAAATGGGACTTGAAGCTCAATAGGACTTTAAACAAATTTGATTCCTTATGCCTTTCTTACTCTAAAAATTGTATTTCACCTCCCTGAGGATTCTGATATATCAAAGTTTATTTGAGATCTAAACCAGAAACCAACTCTTTTTACTGAAAGAAAAGTTTCGAAAGAATGTACTTATTGTTTTAACTAAAATAAAATATTTTAAACTTTACTGAATTTAAGTATTCTCTCCCCACTTTTTATTCTGCAGTTCTTTACTCACTTTGTCCTACTGGAACAGCCCGGCTGCTTTGCTGCATTTTATGTTGAAGTCACTTCAGTATTTGTTTTACTTGTTAAGCTAGTTTATTCATATTTTTCGTCTGGTATATGGATAGCAAAGGGAAAGGCAAAGAGATCTATTGTATTCCCTGCATATATCCTTTTCACCCTCTTTTCTTTCTGTGATTCCCTAGAAATCACAGTTTACTAGACAGCACAGTCTAGTATTGGAAATGTTAAGTAGTATAGGCTTTTCAACTCTTGCCTCTTGGCTAGAGCATCTTTGCAAAATATTGTGTGTATTGTTTTTTTACACTCTTTATTACCATAACAATTGATGTTCACATAGTATTAGTGGATTTTAAGACACAACATTCTTGCAGGACATTAAAGTGGTATAACAGTTTGGCAGACTGGGACTGGGGACAGTGAGGAGAATAAGAAGGGTAGAAATTCTAAAGAAGCATGTAATTTCTATGGAAAATTTGCACTGATATTCAACTGAAATTGGTCTACAAACTGCTTTTTGCGCTTTTTTTGGGTTGTTTGCGGTTTTTTTCAGGGAGAATAAGTGACTTTCCAGAAATGTCATAGAAAATCAAAGTGGCATGGTTAAAAATGGCCTACAAGTCCTCTTAGACAATGCTTTCTCCACATCTTTTTCCATTGAAGTGTCCTTTTTAAACTAAGTTAGCAACTGGTTTTCTAGTTCCATTTGTTGCTTTTGTAAGCCTCAATTAAATTACCAGTGTTGGGTGCTTGGTTTTGCTTTACTCATTTGTAATGTGCAGTCATGGCGTAGCACTGAAATTAGGGAAAGCAATTTTCCTCAAATGGTACTCATATCCTTATGGTTAAAGTCTCTTCCTTCCTCCAAGATAAACAGCCCCATCCACAGTGACAATGTGAGGTAAGTTCCATTGCCTGTGCCCTGAAGAGTATATAGTTGCTCATACAAAGAAGAAAAGGTTCGCGCAGTAAGACCCACACCACGGCACAGCTGCTGGTGACAAAGGCACTCTTATTGGAGGGAGACTTGAGTGCAAGATGCTGCTTTAAACTTGGAAAACAGCAGGTCTTACCAGTTGAATATCCTCATCTCAGGCCATTTGCTATAATGAGACATCTTTTTGCATGCGACTCCACTGATCTTTATTGTACAAGACTAACT
>NW_010160100.1:0-1935 GCF_000695765.1 Mesitornis unicolor | reverse complement strand
AATGCTCTAGGAACATCTGCCACTTACTCATCCAAAGGCAAGATGGTTGGGGAATATGCTGCCCAAGAATGCTCCAGAGCTCAGTCTGCAAGAAATGTGGCTGCTAGAGACTTATTCATATGTCCACAAGATACAGGTAGATATTCAAAAGGGATTTGACAGTCTCAGTGGTAAAAAAATGATGGGGTTGAGTATCAAAATTGGTACTGAGAAGTTTAGGTCCCTCTTACAAGATTAAGCCTTAAGGTTCTTTATGTTGTAAAATAGTAGTTCCATTGGTTGAAATACCCATCTGTTGAAGAATAACAATATTTTCTAGGAATATTGTGAGCAAATAAATTCGTAAGAGTCTGTACTACTATGGTGACAGGGACTGAGAAGCACAGTGAATGGATATCTAAATTAAAAAAAAACAGTGAAGCATGCAATGACAAAAGTATGAGGTATCTGAATACCTGCATTCAGTTTGTGCACTGCTTACCTCTATTATCTGTTGTGTTTTGCGGTTTGGCTTTTATTAAGATTTTTTTGAGGATAAGGAAGGGTCAAGTATCACTGAACAGAAGGGCAGAAGATAGCTGAACAAAAATATATAATACAGTTTTTAGGGTAAAATTCAATGCATATATATAGAAAATCTACAGAGGTAAGATAATTGTATATCTTCATTTAGTGTGATGTGACACTACTGCTGTGAATAGACTTCCATAAAGAAGTAACAAAAATTTAATATGCCTTATAGTGGGTTACCTATACTGGATGTCCCCATTAAGGTAAAAAAGAGTAGGGAAATAAAAAAAAACTTGCTAGTCTAAAGGACATGATCTTATTGGACTAAGGAACATGAATATGTGGTCTACATGTCAGTTTCTAGGATATTGTTCAGAAAATGCGATTTTCATCCGTGTAACTTGTAAATAAAATAAATATTTTTCTGTAGAGTGTCTGTATGATTACATTGAAAGCGAGGAGGTTATTAATGGTTGTAAAATCCAATGCTGAAACATGTTAACACTAAATGGAATACAAAAAAGGATAATAGAAATGGAAGAAGAGCTTTTAGTTTTTAAAAACTATTTCTCTTACCTTCATGATGTGTAATTATTAAAGACCAATAAGAGAAAAAAAAGTTCAAAAAAACCTTTTTTTGAGAGATTAAAAAAGTAGTAATTTCAAATTTCCTCTTTAAATTACTTGGAGTTCTGAATTTTTTGTTTGCAAAGAGATTTTTTGTGACAAATATGCATAAGTTTAAACATATGCTTTTGAATCAAATGTAAAAAACTCCTTAATCTCCTAAAATGAGTGATATTAATATCAAAACTGAATTAATATCAAATTAATTAAACTTACTGGTGGCTTCTATGCTGTATATAGCTGTACACATACAAGGAGAAATACTGAATTCCAATTTAATGCTGCACTTGAACAAAGAGTAAGCACGAATAACAGCATTTTCTGGGATACTGGGACTAAGTACACAGTAGGGAGGAGGCCAGGGTCAACCATTATTTTATCTGAATTGCCTAACATTTTCTTTCAATGGACACCAGCACCATGTGTAAGGGAAGTGTGGGATAGATAAGGCTGCATGAGAGGGATTGACACAAATCAATCTTTTCCCAGTTTTTACTTAGAATATAAACAGTGCACACATGAAGGTGCAGAGCCTGGAAAACACTGCTGCTCCCACTGCCACGACCAGAGTGACTTGCGCAAGGTCAGAAAGCAAGCCAGAGTCAGAACTTGCATCATGACTGCAAGCTCTGGACCATGGTCCTTGCCTTGGACATGAAGGCATTTCACAGAATCACAGAATCACAGAATCTCAGGAGTTGGAAGGGACCCCAAAAGATCATCCAGTCCAACCGCCCTGCCAGAGCACGATCACCTAAACTAGATCGCACAGGAACGCGTCCAGGTTAGCCTTGAATG
>NW_010160099.1:8418-10693 GCF_000695765.1 Mesitornis unicolor | reverse complement strand
TCGTGGCTATAAATGAGATTAATAAACGAGTCATTTTGCTGCATATATTTTCATTTTCGTAGATTGTACTTGTAAGTGTTGAGTTCTCTTTTTTCATTTCTTTTTGCACTTTTTAATTTCTTTAAGCATTTGTTGCAGTTATTCTTGCTTTTCCATCATTTCTGGGACAAATCCAAAAGCATTTTTTGCTACACATTGTGCTAACTTCTGAGTTTGTAGGCATACAGTGGTGATTTATGTTTTTTCTCCTTTTTTTGGACTTTTTTGCCGTTTTAGGCGTTTCTGCCTATTATTCTCGCTTTTTCAGCAATTTTTTGGGCAATTTAAGAGTTCCTTGACATATCTGCTGCTTTTCGACTTAGCACCTTAAAAAGGAACTTCTTCAGCATTTCGGCGTTTCTGGCTGATATTGAGGCTTTTGCTGCATATTGTTTAGGCTTAAGGGTTTCTAGGCACAAGTGCTGAGATTTGTGTTTTTCTTCATAATTTGAACTTTTTCAGCTTTTTATGCGTTTAAGCTTATTGTTCTTGCTTTTTCATCATTTTTGGAACAATTTAAATGTTTCTTGACATGTCTGCTATTTTTGAATTTAACACATTGTAAAAGAAACTTTTTCATCTTTTTTGGCTTTTCTCCCTGATATTCGAGATTTTGATACATATATTGTCATTTTTGGAGTATGTAGGAACAAGTGCTGAGTTTTGTGTTTTTCTCCTTAATTTGAACTTTTACTGCTCTTTAAGCGTTTCTGCCTATTATTCTTGCTTTTCCATCATTTTGGGACAATTTAAGAGTTTCTTGACATATCTGCTGCTTTTTGTCTTTAGCACCTTAAAAAGGATCTTTTTCAGCATTTCGGCGTTTCTGACTGATATTGGGGCTCTTTCTACGTATTGTGGAAGACTAAGAGTTTCCAGGCACAAGTGCTGAGATTTGTGTTTTTCTCCTTAGTGTAAACTTTTTCACTTTCTAGGCATTTCTGCGTATTACTCTTGCTTTTCCATCATTTTGTGGCAATATCGAAATTTCTCGGCATATATTCTGATTTTCGACTTTAGCACTTTAAATAAGGCACTTTTTCACCTTTTTTGGCTTTTCTGTCTTATTTTTGCGATTTTGCTACATATATTGGCGATTTTGTAAGATGTCCTGGCAATATAGGAGTTTGCAGGCACAAGTGTAGAATTTTGTGTTTTTCTCCTTATTGTATACTTTTTCAGCTTCTTTGGCTTTTCTGCTGATATTGGTGAGTCTTGGTACGTATTATGGGAGTTTAAAAGTTTCCAGACTTAAGTTCTTAGTTCTGCTTTTTTCTCCTTTTTATTTGAACTTTCTCAGCTTTTCAGGTGTTTGTTGCTGTTATTCTAGCTTTTCCATCATTTTGGGGCAATTTAAGAGTTTCTTGACTTATCTGCTATTTTTGAATTTAGCATCTTGTAAAGGAAACTTTTGAAGCCTTTTTTGGCTTTTCTGTCTGATTTTGGATCTTTCACTACAAAGATGTACAATTCAGGAGTTTCTAGGAGTGTGTTTTGTGTTTGTCTTATTGTAAACTTTTTCAGCTTTTTAGGCGTTTAAGCCTATAATTCTTGCTTTTTCATCATTTTTGGAACAAATCAAAAGTCTCTTGACATGTCTGGTAGTTTTGAATTTAACACATTGTTAAAGAAACTTTTTCACCTTTTTTGGCTTTTCTGTCTGATATTGGAGGTTTTGCTACATATATGGTCACTATAGGAGTTTGTAGGCACAAGTGGTGAGTTTTGTGTTTGTCTCCCTAATTTGAACTTTTTCAGCTTTTTAGGCTTTTAAGCTTGTTGTTCTTGCTTTTTTCCCATCATTTTTGGGACAAATTAAAAGTTTCTTGACATGTCTGCTATTTTTTAATTTACCACGATGTAAAAGAAACTTTTTCACCTTTTTTGGCTTTTCTGGCTGATATTGGAGCTTTTCCTACATACATTGACAGTTTTGGAGTTTGTAGGCACAAGTGCTGAGTTTTTTGTTTTTCTCTTTATTTTGAACTTTTTCAGCTTTTTAGGCTTTTAATCCTATTATTCTTGTTTTTCCATCATTATTGAGACAATTTAAGACTTTCTTGTCACATCTGCTGCTTTCGTCTTTAGCACCTTAAAAAGGAATGTTTTTAGTATTTCGTCGATTCTGACTATATTGGGGCTTTTGCTACATGTTGTTTAAGCTTAAGAGTTTCCAGACACAGGTGCTGAGATTTGTGTTTTTCTCCTTATTGTAAACTTTTTCAGCTTTTTAGGC
>NW_010160099.1:6547-8175 GCF_000695765.1 Mesitornis unicolor | reverse complement strand
GGAGTATGTAGGCACAAGTGATGACTTCTGTGTTTTTCTCCTTATCGTAAACTTTTTCAGCTTTTTAGGCTTTTGTTGCGGTTATTCTAGTTTTTCCATCATTTTTGGGACAATTTAAGAGTTTCTTGACATATCTGCTGCTTTTTGATTTTAGCACTTTAAAAAGTAACTTTTTAAGCATTTCGGCGCTTCAGGCTGATATTGAGGCTCTTTCTACATATTGTGGAAGCCAGAGAGTTTAAGGCACAAGTGCTGAGTTTTGTGTTATTCTCCTTATTGTAAACTTTATCAGTTCTTTAAGCATTACCTGAGGTTATATTAGTTATTAATTTCGCTGCTGCTTTTTGATTTTAGCACTTTAAAAAGTAACTTTTTAAGCATTTCGGCGCTTCAGGCTGATATTGAGGCTCTTTCTACATATTGTGGAAGCCAGAGAGTTTAAGGCACAAGTGCTGAGTTTTGTGTTATTCTCCTTATTGTAAACTTTATCAGTTCTTTAAGCATTACCTGAGGTTATATTAGTTATTAATTTCGGGACAAATTAAAAGTTTCATGACATGTCTGCTATTTTTGAATTTAGCACATTGTAAAAGAAACCTTTTCCCCTTTATTGGCTTTTCTGGCTTATATTAGGTTTTAGGCTACCTATATTGGCAACTTTGGAGTTTGTAGGGGAAAGTGCTGAGTTTTTTGGGTATTTTCTTCCCTTATTTGGTACTTTATGAGCTATTTTGGCTCTTCTGGATGATAGTGGGCTTTTTGACACATATTGAGGGAACTTCAGAGTTTCTATGCATACACTGTACAGTTCTGGTTTTTTCTCCTTTATTTTGGCTCCCACCAACAGCAAAGAACATTGGAGGCGAACGAGGACGAGATAGCCAAACACAGAATGGCACAGCCCAAAGTTTTGTTTGATTATAGAAGCACTTGGCATGGAAGGAGAAATCCAGCAAGAGCTTTCAGTCCTAACCCCTTTCTGGTGTGAGTTAGAGTCGAACGTTTGCCATATTGAAACCAGGCTGTGGGGAGCTCCAGAGAAAGTCTGGTGGCAAACGTTGGCTTCCCAGGGATGCAAGAAATCCCAGAACCAAAAGCTTTGTGAGACTACAAATTGGCTTAATAGACTAGAGCCAGCAATAGTCTTCAGTCCTAGCATCTTTAGTATGGGAGAAGAGCTTGACCGTTTCCCTGGGAGAGACGGCTCCTACCAGCAGCCACGAAAATTGGAGGTGAACGTGGAAGAGATAGCCGAACAGAGAATGGCACAGAACGAAGCTTTGTTTGATTATAGAAGCACTTCGCATGGAAGGAGAAATCCAGCAAGAGCTTTCAGACATAACCCCTTTCTGGTGTGAGTTAGAGTCAAATGTTTGCCATATTGAAACCAGACTGTGGCAGCTCCAGAGAAAGCCTGGTGGCAAACGTTGGCTTCCCAGGGAAGCAAAGAAGCCCTGGAAGAGAAGCTTTGTGGGGCTACAAATTTGCTTTGTTGAGAATCCTAGAGCCAGCAACAGTCTTCAGTAATAGCATCTTTGGTGTGAGAGAAGGGTTTGACCGTTTCCCTGGGAGAGAAGGCTCCTACCAGCAGCCACCAAAAATGGAGGGGAAAGAAGACCAAGGACGCA
>NW_010160099.1:0-6409 GCF_000695765.1 Mesitornis unicolor | reverse complement strand
CAATGTTTTTGGTTATAGTCTTCTTTGCTTCCCGGGGAAGCCAACGTTTGCCAGCAGGCCTTTTCTGTAGCTGCTCAGAGCCTGGTTTCAATATGGATAACTCTGGACTTTAACTCAAACCACAAAGGGCCTAGGACTGCAAGATCTTAGTAGTTTTCTCCTTCCATGCAAAGTGCTTCTGTAGCCAAACAAAGCTTTGGGATGTGCCATTCTGTGTTTGTATCTCTAGTCCACGTACGCCTCCAATTTTCGTGGCTGCTGGTAAGAGCTGTCTCTCTTATGGAAACGGTCAAGCTCTTCTCCCATACCAAAGATGCTAGGATGAAGACTGTTGCTGGCTCTTGTCTTCTCTATTAATTCAATTTGTAGCCCCACAAAGCTTTTGGTTCTGGGATTTCTTGCTTCCCTGGGAAGCCAACGTTTGCCACCAGGCTTTCTCTGGAGCTCCCCACAGCCTGGTTTCAATATGACAAACGTTCGAGTCCAACTCACACCAGAAAGGGGCTAGGACTGAAAGCTGTTGCTGGCTTTCTCCTTCTGTGCCAAGTGCTTCTGTAGCCAAACAAAGCCTTTAGCTCTGTTGTTCTGTGCTTCGCTAGTTCGTGCATGTTCGCCTCCAATTTTGGTGGCTGTTGGTCGGAGCCATCTCTCAAATGGAAACGGTCTAGCTCTTCTCCCACAACAAACATGCTAGCACTGAAGGCTTTTGCTGGGTCTTATCTTTTCTATGAAGTGCATTTGTAGTCAAACAAAGCCTGGGCTTCTGGTCTTCTTTGCTTCCCTGGGAATCCAACCTTTGCCACCAGGCTTTCTCTGGAGCTCCCCACAGACTGCTTTCAATATGACTAACGTTGGACTCCAAGTCACACCAGACTTGGACCAGGCTAGGACTGAAAGGTGTTGCTGGATTTGTCCTTCCAAGTGCTTCTGTAGCCAAATTAAGCCTTGGGCTCTGCCTAAGCACTTCCCAGATAAGCGCTTGACCATTTCTGTTTCAGAGGAAGCCCCTCTCAAAGACCGAGCAACAGTCTTCAATCCTAGCATTGTTGATGTGGTTGTATTTATACGCTGTGTCCATTTGAGAGATATCTCCTACCAGCAGTCACAAAATTTAAAGGCGATCATGGACTAGCTATCGAAACAGGTAAGGGGACAGAGCAAAGCTTTGTTTCTGTATAGAACCACTTCCCAGGGAAGGAGAAATCCAGCAGGAGCTTTCAGTCCTAGCCCCTTCTTGGTGTGAGTTGGAGTCGAACGTTTGCCATATGGAAACCAGGCCCTGGCCCGCTACAGAAAATACTTAAAAACCCAAAGAAGGTCGGAAAAGCAAGAATAATAGGCAGAAATGCTTAAAAAGCAGTTCATAATAAGGAGAAAAACACAAAACTGAGCACTTATGCCTAAAAAGTTTCAAATTGCCAATAAGGGTAGCAAAAACCCCAATATAAGGTAGAGAAGCCAAAAAAGCTTAAATGGTTTCCTATACTATTTGCTTAATTCAAAAATAGCAGACATGTCAAGATACTCTTAATTTGCAACAGAAATGCAACATGGAAAAGCTAGAATAATAGGCAGAAACGGCTAAAAAGCTGAAACAGTACAAAAAAAGGTGGAAAACACAGAACTCAGCACTTACGCCTACAAACTCCTAAATTGCCAATATATGTAGCAAAATCACCAATATCTGCCAGAAAAGCCAAGAAAGGTGAAAAAGTTCATTTTTTATTCTTATAAAGCAGATAAGAATCATAAACATAAAACTCAGCACTTAAGACCACAAAATAATAAATTGCCAATTCAGGTAGCAAAAAGTCTATTATAAACCAGGAAAGAAAAAAAAGCTTAAAAAGTTCCTTTATTAAGGTGCTAAAATCGACAAGCAGCAGATATGTCAAGAAACTCTTAAATAGATGAAAAAGGATGGAAAAGAAAGAATAATAGGCTTAAATGCCTAAAAAGCTGTAAAAGTTCAAATATTCAAGAAAAAAATAAAACTCAGCAGTTATGCCTAGAAACTCCTAAATTGCCAGTATATGTACCAAAATCGCCAATATCAGCCAAAATCGCCAAAAAAGGTGGAAAAAGTTCCTTTTAAAATTTGCTAAATTCGAAAATCAGTAGATATGTCAAGAAACTTTTAAATTGCCACAAAATGATGGAAAAACAAGATTAGTATGCTTAAACACCTAAAAAGCTGAAAAAGTTCAAAAAAGGAGAAAAACATAAAACTCAGCACTTGTGCCTACAAACTCCTAAGTTGCTAATATATGTAGCAAAAACTCCAACATAAGCCAGAAAAGCCAAAAAAGCTTAAAATGTTTCCTTTACAATGGGCTAAATTCAAAAAACAGCAGACATGTCAAGACTCTTAAATTGCCCCAAAAATGATGGAAAAGAAAGAATATCCACAACAAACGCCAATACAGCTGAAAAAGTTCAAAAAACATCTTCCATATCCCCAAAAAGCCTTTGGCCCTGCGCTTCTGTGCTTCTCTATGAAACCAACATTGGTTCTGCATTTTCCTTGCTGCTGGCCTCAGCCAAGGTTCAAAATGCTAAGTGACTTGCTCCTGCCCTAACGTCAGAGGGACTAGGATGGAAAGATGTTGTGGGGCCTGACCTTTCCTGGGAAGCACTTCCGTAGCCCCACGAAGCATTGGGCTCTGTGTTTCTGTGCTTTTCTATGAAACCAATATTTCCTCCGCATTTTCTTTGCTGCTGACTGCTGCCCTGTTCCGAAACACTGAAAGGCTAGCCCCTGCACCAACACCAAAGGGACTAGGATTGAAAGGAGCCTGACCTTCCCTTGCAAGTGCTTCTGTAGCCTCAGAGAGCCTGTGGTTCTGGGCTTCTTTGCTTCCATCAGAAGCCAACATTTGCCTCCAGGCTTTTATGGTATCCGCCAGCAGTCGGGCTATGAAATGTTAAACATAACACTCCGACTTCCACAAGAAAGGGGCTAGGACTCAAAGCTGATGCTGAGTTCCACCTTCCCTTTAAAGTGGTTCTATAGCCCCACAATGCCTTGGGCTCTGCACTTCAGTGCTTCTCTTGGAAGGCAACGCTGTCTCTGCATTTACTTTACTACTAGCCGGAGCTCAGCTCTGAAATAATAAAAGGCTGGCTCCTGCATCACCATAAGAAGGACTAGAATTGAAAGCTCTTGTGGGGCCTGACCTTCCATTGGAAGGTCTTCTGTAGCCCCAGATAGCCTGGGGTTCTGGGAGTCTTTGCTTCCCTGGGAAGCCAAGATTTGCCTCCAGGCATTTATGATAGCCACATGGAGCCTGGCTCCAAAATGCCTTACTCTAGACTCCTACTTCCAGAAGAAAGGGGCTAGGACTGAAAGCTCTTCCTGAGTTTCATCTTCCCTTGGAAGTTCTTCTATAGACTCACAATGCTTTGGACTCTGCACTTCAGTGCTTCTCTTGGAAGAGAACATTGGCACCGCATTTTCTTTCCTGCAGGCAACAGCCCATCTCCGATATGGTAAAAGGTTGGCTCCTGACCAACATAAAAGGGACTAGCACGGAAAGCTATTGTGGGGCTTTAACTTCTCTGTGAAGTGCTTCTTAAGCCCCACAAAGACTGATATTCTACGCTTCTTTTCTTTGCTGGGTAACCACGTTTGCCTCTAGGCTTTTATGGTAGCTGTCCGTAGCCTGACTCCTAAATGGCAAGTGTTCGACATGGACTCGCAAAAGAAACAGGTTAGGACTGAAAGCTGTTGCTGTGTTTCACCTTCCCTTGGAAGTGCTTCTGTGCTCAGCAAATCCTTGGGCTCCACCTTTCGTGCCTCCATTTACCCCTATGTTTCTTGGCTTCTGGTCAGAGCCATCTGTCAAATTGAAACCATAAAGGTATTCTCCCACACCAAAGATGCTAGGACTTAAGCCTGTTGCTAGGGCTAAACTTTTCTAGAAAGTGCTTCTGTAGACCCCTAAAGGCTTGGGCTGTACACTTCTGTTCTTGGCAGGGCAGGAGACTTCTTTACCCCTGTTTTTTCACTTGCTGAACAGAGCCCGGTTCTGCAGTAGCAAACGACCGGGTCCTGCTACTACACCAAAGAGACTAGGACTGAAAGCTGTTGATGGCCTCAGCTTCCCTGGGAAGATCTTCCATAGCCCCACAAGGCCTTGGACTCTGCACTCGTTTGCTTCTCTAAGTAGCCAACACTGGCTGCGTCTTTTCTTTGCTGTTAGCTGTAACTGATTCCGAAATATTAAAATAACAACATCAAAGGGACTGAGATTTAAAGCTGCTGTGGTGTCTCACCTTCCCTTGGAAGCTCTTCTATTTCAATTTCCGAATTTTTCAGCACTTTCTCAACTATTTGGCTATTACGGCGTTTTTATGGTTCTTTTCATCACATCTCCGTACTTCAATGTTTTTTGGCATTTCTGCTGATTATCTACTTTTTTGCTTTACTTCTCTCTTTCTCTGGTTTTTGACCTTTGTGGTGGATATTAATTATTTTCTGCTTTTTCAATATACATGTCGGCATTTTAAGGGTTTCTTGGCAGTTCTGCTGTTTTTCAGTCTTTTGCTTTATTAGGCACTTTGTCAGCTTTTTGGCTTTTCTGGCAGATATTTGGCCTTTTGCTACATATTGAGGCAATGTAATAGTTTCTTGGCATAACTGAAGCTTTTGGTCTTTTCGCCTTAATAGGCACTTTTTCACTCCTTTGCCTTTTCTGATTGATATTGGTGCGTTTGCTACATATTGTGGCAATTTAAGAGTTTCTCGGCATAATTGCCCATTTTTCTGGGTTTTGCCGTATTACGCAGTTTTTCGGCTTTTTTGGCATTTCTGGCGGATGTTGGTGCTTCTGCATCACATTGTGGCAGTTTTAGATTTTCTACGCATAACCATCTAGTTTTGTCTTTATTGCCTTTTCAATTGCCATATATACTGGTGCTTTTGATACTTATTGCAGCAATTCAGGAGTTTCTAGGAATAACTGCTGAGTTTTGTGTTTTTCACCGTATTTGGCATTTTTTCAACTTTTAAAGCTTTTTTTGGTGGATAATCGTGCATTTTCATCATTTTTTGTCTTTTGAAGTGTTTCTTGGCTTATTTGCTGATTTTCAACTTTAACAGCTTAAAAAAAGGAACTTATTCAGATTTTTTGTCTTTTCTGGTGGGTAGTCATGCTTTTGCATCATATTGTGACAATTTAGGAGTTTCTAGGCATAAGTTCTGTGTTTTGTGCTTTTCGCCTTATTATGAACTTTTTTAGCTTTTTGACGTTTCTAGTGG
The DNA here is from genome assembly GCF_000695765.1 of Mesitornis unicolor. Classification (NCBI taxonomy): domain Eukaryota; kingdom Metazoa; phylum Chordata; class Aves; order Mesitornithiformes; family Mesitornithidae; genus Mesitornis; species Mesitornis unicolor. The sequence continues at coordinate 1,149 of NW_010160099.1, read as the reverse complement.
ATAATGGTGCTTTTGCTACATATTGTGGCAATTTAAGAGCTTCTAGGCACAACGGTCTACTTTTGTCTTATTCACATTATTAGGCACTTTTTCAGCTTTTCGGCATTTCTGGTGGATATTCGTGCTTTTGCATCATATTGTGGCAATTTAAGACTTTCTCGGCATAACTGTTCTTTGGTCTTTTTTGCCTTATTAGGCACTTTTTCACCCCTTTGTCTTTTCTGGTATATAATGGTGCTTTTTCACCATATTGTGGCAATTTACGTGTTTCTAGGCATAATGCTGGTCTTTGTGTAAGTCGCTGTATTAGGCACTTTTTAGCTTTTTGGCGTGTCTGGCGGATATTGGTTCTTTTCCATCATGTTTTGTCAGTCTAAGTGTTTCTTGGCATATTTGCTGATTTTTGACTGCAACACCTTAAAAATGGAACTTCTTCAGCTTTCTGGCTTTTCTGGCTGATATTGGTGCTTTTGCATCAAATTGTGGCAATTTTAGAATTTCTAGCCATAACTGTCTAGTTTTGTCTTTCTCACCTTATTAGACACTTTTTCAGCTTTTTGGCATTTCTGGCTGACATCGGTGCTTTTGCTGCATATTGTGGCAATTAGGAGTTTCTAGGCATAAGTGCTTAGTTTTGTGTTTTTTGCCTTCTTATGCCCTTTTTCAGCTTTTTGGCATTTCAGGCAGATATTCGTGCTTTTGTATCATATTGTAACAATTACAGAGCTTCTAGGCATAACTGTCTAGTTTTGTCTTATTTGCATTATTAGGCATTTGTTCACCTTTTTGGCACTTTTTCATAGATTAACTGCTGCTTTAAGTTTTTTCACATTTTTAGGGATTTTTTTTCAGTTTTTTGGCTTTTCTGGCGGATTTTCGTGCTTTTGCATCATATCGCAGCAAGTTAAGTTTCTCGGTATAACTGGTGCTTTTGGTCTTTTTCGCCTTAGTAACTTTTTCAGCTATTTGGTGTTTCTGATGGATATTTGTGGTTTTGTATCATATTATGGCAATTTAAGAGCTTCTAGGCATAACTGTATAGTTTTGCCTTATTCACACTATTAGGCACTTTTTCAGATTTTTGGCATTTCTTGCTGATATTGGTGCTTTTGTGGACTCTAAGCAATTTTTAAGTTGATTCAAGGATGT
>NW_010160098.1:44608-45238 GCF_000695765.1 Mesitornis unicolor | reverse complement strand
GGGGGGAGTGGGTGGGTGGTCTCTGCCCTTGTGGTCTTTGCCCATGTGGTCTCTGCCCTTCCTTCCTCTTCAGGGGTAGAGGAGGACTTCTTCCACCCTCCCTCTGCTTCCACATGACATCCTGCACAAAAACCTAAACTTAAGTCTGCCCACAGCTGCAGTTCCCTTATGCACAAACTGCTTCAGCTCAAGTTCACCAAGCTCCAAATGTGGGTCTGCCCACGGTCACAGTTCCCTCACACACGAACTGCTCCAGCACACACTGCCCAGAGTCATGGCTTCTTCAGGGGCAGCCACCCGCCCACATGGCTCTGCCCCACCGGTGAACTCTACAAGCTGCAGGCCAGTCGACCTGGCTCTCGCCACGGGTTGCAGGGGGAACCTCAGCTCTGTGCCCTTCTCCTCCCCCTTCTCTTTTCTTCCTTCAGTCTACCTTTAGTGCTTTTTAAAGTTTTTCTCCTCAGGTCCCACGCCTTTCTTTGCTGCAGGTCCCTTCTGATGGTTCTGAAGAGTTCCCAGCTCTCTATTTTGGGCTGGAGCTGCAGTGGAGCTTAAGCTTAAGTTGTGGTTGGGCCAGCCCAGCCCAGCCCGGCTAGGCAGGGGGGGGGCTGGGGCCGTGGCACCCGCCCC
>NW_010160098.1:26405-44532 GCF_000695765.1 Mesitornis unicolor | reverse complement strand
CAGACATACATTGGAACCAGGGGAGCTTTTCAGGTAGCTTCTTACAGGGCTATCTCTATAGCCCTCCCCCACTACCAAAAGCAAATCCAAAAGCCCCTCACAGAAAACTCAATACACTGTTTAAAGCAAAATGTAGGAACAGATGTTATGCTTTTTTAGACAACAATAACGTTCTAAGGACGTGGTTGATAGCTGAAAACATCTGAGAGTACTATTACAGTTACTGTATCTAAGAATTTATCTAACAGTATAAGAATAGATGTGAGAAACTATTATTATAACTATTGAAATAGCTGGATTTTAGAGTTGGATGAACTTTTGGAACAGTAGAAATAACTATTTCTGTAAGCCTTGAATCTGTCACAAGACAGTACAGTCTGCCACTCCAGCCACCTTCAAGTATCATTCGTTCTTAAAAAGATGGTAATACAATCAGCTAGGAAATTTGAGAAGAGTTAAACACACTTCTCTTTGTAGATGCACTGCTGAAGTTTCTTTTGTATAAATTTACTGTCTGGAACTTTTCCCTCATATTTAAATGTACTTTAAATTCTTAATTTTGGAACAAAGATTACATTTACCATTGAAATAATTATGTATGCAACATACTGTGAAGCAATGACCACTTTCAACTGAATGTAAGTTGCAGTTAAAATCATAAAATATTTAGAGCTACTGTCCTATGAACAGCAAAAATATTTTTTACCCTGTCAAGTGGTATTCAGAGAGAAGATCAAGGCCTGTTATATACTGGGCCTATTATAACTGCTCTGAAGTGGTTTGGTTCTTTTTTTCCTTCCGAACTGCTAGTTCCTTCTCAGACTTAAATAGCAGAACAAGTGTCCTGCCTGCATTTTAGAGAAACAAGCACAGAACTCATTCTTTAAATGAAAGCACATTCTTTCATCGTCTCTTCTAAAAAGAATTCTCTGGTTCTAAAAAGCTCGCACACACTATAAGCTCACACTATAGTTGATATTAATGACAATTCAAAAATGTGTAAAAATTAATGTATGTCCTTCTAACATACTTTCTGACACAGATTCCACTCTTTGTTTCTGTTATTTCTTCCTTGTCTTGTGCCTTTTGGGTGTCTGCTAAAAAATATAGAATATATTAGAAGGCACTTGAGTAATAAGTATAATATTAAGAAAAACTATATGATATAAATATCGTGTATGATACACATTATTTGGCAATGGCATAAATTAATACATTCTTGAATGTTATTGCTTGTTATGATTATTCAGTTATGTATTAACTACTGAAATTTTATTTTTCTGTTTATCAGATCAGAGGATATGCTGTATATTATGCTGGGAATGTTCATTGGCATTACTTCAGTTATATTCCAATGGTCCCTGGGGTTTGTCCCCTGAATAATGAGGAAACTGTGTAAATTACAGGGACCAAAAAATATTCTCCGGTTATCTACAATTAGTGAAACCAATTGCAAGCACTATAGCTAACATTTTTTTCTTTCTTTCAGTATGCATCTGGTGTTCATCTTTCATTAACAGAATGTGTAAAATCATAATGAATGTGAATAAAAATAAAAATAAATATAACCAAATGCTGAAAAACATTTTTATATAGTCCAACTGAAAGCAAGTATTTTTCTGTGCAATAAAAACAGTAGTAATTAACCTGCTTTGCTGATTCAGATAATTTAGATCCTCTCTAATACAACAGCAATATCCTCTTGTTACATTTGCTGGTAATTTACTACTAGTAAGTTACACCATGATTAATCAACGTAAGTGCTATGCTGTAAGTAAGTACTGTTATTTTGTCATGTTATTTGCATGCACTTTGACTTTCTGAAGTGTGATCTGTCAGACATAATCAGCAGGTTAACAAAATTAGTCACATGATAGCAGCATTTATACCTCCAAATGAGACTGTCAAATACCTTTTGAATGTTGTATAACTGTCTGTAAAAAGGTAATGAAAAAATCTATTGAGGGATATCAGATAAGAAAATTTCCCATAGTGAATTCTCAGAGTTTTCCTAAACCTATGAACCACTCTTCTCAATATTAGCTACTGTCCTGAATGATTAAGGTCAAGTTTTAACTGCTCTCTTTAGTTCACTGGATAAAATGTAATTCCATCAACTTTTTCATAGAGTGGAAAACTGAGATTAAATGATTTTCTGTATGTTTGAAAATATTTTGTAGAAACAGCTTATCCTATACATCATACCAATCACATAGACAACAAAAATCCAAGCAAGCAAACAAGCAAAAAAAAAAAAGCAATCAATAAACCTAAAAATTAGATTTAATGCTTAGCAAGACAGTGTGGTACATTAAAGGACAGGGAATTATGGGTAGAATTTCAAAGTGCTAACAGGTGAAATAAATGTGGATGCTTCTAAGTAGCAAATCGCAGTATAGCTGTTCATATCAGTTTTACATCAGATGCCTTTGAAAGTGCAATAAATTTTGGAGGAAGTACCTCCTGCAGACTCATGTCCTTGCACTACAGATCCATTTTGAAGACAGGCAGGCATAGAAATAACTGAAGTCCTGTCTTGCTGCCTCAAAGTCATGGACAGCACTTCTACAGCAATGTTTCCCAACATAATAATTGGTAGAGGGCTACCCAAGTCATCCATTGAATCAGTATGTTTCTCAGGGTGCTTTTGGGTGAAAAACAACAGATATGAGAAATTTAATGAAATACAACAAGGGCAAGTGTAGAGTCTTACATCTGTGAAAGAACAACTCCATGTTACAGTATAGGTTGGGGAGTGACCTGTTGGGGAGCAGCACAGGCAGAAAGGGACTTTGGCATCCTGGTGGACAGCAGGGTGACCATGGGCCAGCAATGTGCCCTTGCAGCCAAGAAGGCCAATGGCATCCTGGGGTATGTCAGAAGGGGTGTGGTTTGTAGGTTGAGAGAGGTTCTCCTTCCCCTCTACTCTGCCCTGGTGAGACCGCATCTGGAATATTGTGTCCAGTTGTGGGCCCCTCAGTTCAAGAAGGACAGGGAATTGCTTGAAAGAGTCCAGTGCAGGGCCACAAAGATGATTGAGGGAGTGGAGCATCTCCCTTATGAGGAGTGGCTGAGGAAGCTGGGTCTCTTTAGTTTGGAGAAGAGGAGATCGAGGGGTGACCTCATTCATGTTTATAGATATGTAAAGCATGAGTGTCAGGAGGACAGAGCCAGGCTCTTCTCAGTGATAGCCAATGATAGAACAAGGGGCAATGGGTGCAAGCTGGACCATAGGAGTTTCCATGGAAACATAAGGAAAAACTTTTTCACTGTGAGGGTGACAGAGCACTGGAACAGGCTGCCCAGAGAAGTTGTGGAGTCTCCTTCCCTGGAGGCATTCGAAACCCACCTGGACGTGTTCCTGTGTGACCTAGTCTAGGTGATCCTGCTCTGGCAGGGTGGGTGGACTAGATGATCTTTCAAGGTCCCTTCCAACTCCTAATATTCTGTGATTCTGTGATTCTGTGATTCTATGATGTTAGAGCTGTGTCTCATGGCAGAGCTTTGTTCAATAAAGAAATGTCTACTCAGATAATATATGCAACTTAATATTCTAGTTCCTGTTTGTCTTTATGTTCTTACTCCTGCCGCTGTCTTCTTCTTCTACATGTCATACCTCCTGACCGCTGTATGTCAAATCCTTTTATAGTTAATTCACAGCAGTTCATGTTCATTTGAGAACAAAAACTGAAAACCAATCCAAGAGTAAATCATCTTCTCATTCAATATCTATTTTCCTTAGAAAGGCCATTACTATGATTTTGTACTGGCTCTCATTTGTACCAGAACAAGAAGTCAAGTAAGTGTGCAGGATGGAACATACAGTTACTCACTGGCTAGTTTTTGTCTATAGCAATTTATAGTTTAATTCATAGAGGTCAAAAGCCTGGTTTTTAGCATGCATGGCTTGGGAGATGTGGAGACAGAAGTACTTTGTACCAAAACCAAATAAAAATTTACTAGTCACCAGAAGAAAACATCAGGCATTTACCTTTCTTAAAACTCCATTGTGTTTTCTCTTGGTTTTGATCACAGTTAACCTACACTCAAACATTGTAGGCCACAGGGAGCCTTGTGGTTACTGTCTACTACAGGCCACACAATCAAAGGGAGCCTATCGATGTAGCCTTCTTTCTCGAGCTCCAGGAGGCATTGAGCTCACAGGCTCTCATCCTGCTAGAGGATTTCAACCATCCTGACATTTGTTGGAAAAGTAGCACAGCAGGCTGTAGGCAATCCAGGAGACTCCTGGAGTACCTTGATGACAACTTTCTGAGACAGGAAATAGACAGCCCTACTCGAGGGAAGTGATTTTGGATCTGATGGTCACCAATGTGAGTGAGATAATCAGGGATGTCATGATTGGAAGCAGCCCGGGTTGTAGCAAACTTGCGTTGGTGTAGTTCACCGTCCTAAGGCGTATGAGTCATACAAGAAGCATAGTCAGGACCTTGAATTTCATGAAAGCCAACTTACAGTTCTTCAAGGAGTTAGTCAATAGAACCCTCTGGGAAACAGCCCTCAAGGACAAAGGAGCACCACAGAGCTGGGAGATCTTTAAGGAGGTTTTCCACTGAGCACAAAAGCTCTTGACCCTCAAGTGTAGGAAATCGGGCAGGGAAGGCAGGAGACCAGCATGGATGAGTCAAGATCTGCTGACCAAACTAAAAGGCAAGATCGAACTGCATAAGCAGTGGAAGCAGGGACAGGAATCCTGGGACGAGTACAGGGATGTTGCCTGGGTGTGAGGGATAAGGTCAGGAAGGCCAAGGTGCAGCTGTAGCTGACCTTGGCAAGGGATGCCAAGAAAAACAAAAGGGGTTTCTTGTAGGTATGTCAACCAGAAAGGGAAGGTTAAAGAAAGTGTCCCCTCCCTGATGAGCAGCAGTGCTGCACTGGTAACAACAGACAAGGAGAAGGCTGAGGTTCTCAACAACATTTTTGCCTTCGTCTTCACTGGCAACCTCTCCTCTCACAGCTCTTGAGTTGATGGCCCACAATACAGGGACCAGGAAGAAAAAATCCTTCCCACAGTAACTAAAGATAAGGTTTGTGAACATCTGGGGAACCTGAATATACACAGGTCCATGGGACCTGATGACACACATCCCAGAAGAAATGACTGATGTAGTTGTCAAGCCACTCTCTATGATATTTAAGAAGTCATGGCAGTCGGGTGAAGTCCCTAGTGACTGGAAGAAAGGAAGCACCACACCCATTCTTAAAAAGGGTAGAAAGGAGTACCCTGGGAACTACTGACCTATCAGCCTCACCTCTGTACGTGGGAAGATCATGGAACAGATCCTCTTTAAGCTATGCTGAGGCATATGGAGGACAAGGAGGTGATTTGAGACAGCCAGCATGGCTTTACTAGAGGCAAGTCCTGCCTGAACAACCTAGTGGCTTTCTACAATGAGGTAACTGCATCAGTAGACAAGAGAAGAGCTATGGATGTCATCTGTAGGGATTTCTGCAAGGCCTTTGACATGGTCCCCCACAACATCCTTCTCTCTAAGTTGGAGAAGTATGGATTTGATGGGTGGACTGTTCAGTGGATAAGGAACTGGCTGGATGGTTGCATCCAGAAAGTAATGGTCAACGGCTCAATGGAAGACGGTGACAAGTGGTGTTCCTCAAGGGTCTGTGTCAGGACCAGTGCTGTTTAATATCTTCATTAATGATATTGACAGCAGTATTGAGTGCACCCTCAGCAAGTTCACTGATGATGCCAAGCTGGGTGGTGAGGTTAATGTGCCAGAGGGAAGGGATGCCATCCAGAGGGACCTGGACAAGCTGGAGAAGTGGGCCCAGGTGAACCTCATGAGGTTCAAAAAGGCCAAGTGCACCTTGGTTGGAGCAATCATTGTTTACCAATACAAGCTAGGAGATGATGTGCTGGAAAGCAGCCCTGAGGAAAAGGACTCAGGGGTACTAGTAGATGAGAAGCTGGACATGAGTCACCAATGTGCATCTGCAGCCCAGAAGGCCAACCATATCCTGGGCTGCATCAAAAGAAGTGTGGTCAGCAGATCAAAGGAGATGATTTGGCCCCTGTACTCTGCTCTGGTGAGTACCTGGAGTACTGCATCCAGTTTTGGAGCCCTCAACAGAAAAAAGACATTGAAGTGCTGGAGCATGTGCAGAGGAGGACCACAAAGATGATCAAAGGGCCGAAGCACCTCTCCTATGAAGAAAGGCTGAGAGAGTTGGAATTGTTCAGCCTGGAGAAGAGAAGGCTCTGGGAGGACCTTATAGTGACCTTCTGACTCCATTTAAGGCTCAGGGAGCAGGATTTTCTCTCTATTGTCCTCTACTCTCCCAGGGGAGGATTAAAAGAAAAGGAATAGAGAAAAAGATGCTTTGCACAAGGTTGGAAGTTAAGACTGTAAGAAGTTTAATGAAAAACAACAGGGGAAAGGAAAAGGGAATTAATAAGAGACAAAGGATATTTAACTATATACAAAACCCAATCCCAGTAGTCCCGAGTGGAAGTGTCCGAGCAGTGCCTCGTGACTGCTGCGACTGCTGTGACTCGTCACCAGGGACCGCAGTGGTGCTGGGAAGTGGGTGGTGGTGGATGCTGTCGAGCACGTGGAGGTAGGCCCAGCCGTCCCGAGATGCGACAAGAAGCAGCCCAGGAAACCAGGAAAAGCCCATGAAAAGCTTGGGCCTCCTTTGTTTTTTTATAGACTGTGATTGGAAAGGGGAGGGAACAGTACTGATCTCTGACCCTCCAGGGTCCTACAGACACCACCTGTCCTTCCCTTTCAGGCTGTTAACCCTTAAACCATAACAGCTTCCTGTACCTGAAAGGTGCCTATAAGAAACCTAGGGAAGAGCTGTTCACTAGGGCATGTAGCAATAGGATTAGGAGTAATGGTTTTAAACTAGAAAAGGGTAGATTTAGGTTGGATGTTAGGAAAAAGTTCTTCAGTATGAAGGTGGTAGATCAGTGGCACAGGTTGCCCAGAGAGATGGTGGAGGCCCCATCCCTGGAGACATTCAAGGTCAGGCTTGGTGGGGCTCTGAGCAACCTGATCTAGTAACATCCTCCCTGCTTACTGCAGGGGGGTCCCTTCCAACCCAATACATTCTATGATTCTATGATGTCACAAAAGTCTTCTCTGAGATAATCAGAAAGCATCTGCAATTTACTTTTAAATATAATCATGATGATTACACATAGTCAGATAATTATCAGATACTATAAGAATCACTAGCACTTCACAAGGAAACATTGAGCTGCAGTGTCTAAATGTCTTGTAGCTGTGTATTATTGATTTCTCCACAAATGTATGTTTAAGGAATAATAAAGAAAATTAAGAAGAAAAAAGGATTGAAGGAGTGGTGACAGAAAGAACTTTCAATATTGGGCAGAATAGTGAATCTTCACAAACATGTATTGTGTACAATATTAGTTTGGTTATTATATTTCTTTTCTACAGTTGTCATGGGTCTGACTTATCCTAATGAACCAAATTCCATGATTATTCAAACTTTGCGTTAATTAATGGGAATTAATAGGTAAAACATGAAGATTCTGTATTTAGATGAATAATTTTAAGTGATATTTCCATCTATTTAACAAGACCAAAATGAGACATTAGAAAAATAAACTTTTCTTTCACAGCTCCATGACAAAGTCTGGCTTGTAAATTAGCACGTTTACCTATGCCATCTTCTTGTATGAATTATAGAGACAATGTATATCTCTCTAATCAGAATCAACTTTCGTTAAAGGAAAGGGTCCCAATTGCTTGGGAATAGCTTTGGAAGTCTCAAAATCTAGTCAAAACGAAATCTCTAGTTGTATCACTGGATATAGAGAAACATAACTTACAAAACCAGAAAGCCTTTGTAATCATGGCCCAAAGAAGTAGTAGGGACCCCAGGGCAGGAGGGATTTATTATGATATATCAAGCATAAGTCAGGAAGAAAAGCAGCCTAGGTGGTCTGAGCAGGCCTGCCTAAAACCATGCAATAAACCCTAGGAAAGTGCAACAAGCTCTCTAAATGCCATAGCATGAATGATGCCCTAATTTCTATGTTGTATTAGTTGCTATAGCCATCACAGGGAACTTCCTCTACAGCCCCTATCCTAGCTTACTTTGAGGAGTGTGTGATTTTTATCTTTTCATCCCATTCACACATTTTCTTTCACACAATGATTACTTAGGCTTTCAGGTTAAAGTGAATTTTATCCTGTAAGAAATAATGTATTGTATTGTAATGATGGAAAGACTCCATTCTGTTCACAGTTGATTCTTCTCTCTTTTTGTCTCTCTATTGTGTGCGTATATATTTAAATTACTCTTTAATTGAAGTAGTCATGGTGTCTGTCATTGAAAAAATGCTTAAAATTATGTGAAAGAGAATGGATCCTGGGAACCTGTGGATGTAAGAAGAGGTTCAGGCTGTGCACTTTAAAGCAACCTATTTTCATAAATGAAGAAACTATTAGCCTCTTTATGAAATTTAACAATGTGTAACTGATCTATAGGATTGTCATTAATTATATTTCAGCAAGAAATAAGACCATGAATTTGCAATATTAAATACTTTGCCAGCACTTGCAGTTTCTGAACTGTCCAGACAATTTGCTGGTATGTCAAATATATTTGAAATGTAGGCTTATCTGGAACCATTACCTTCTGGCTTCTGCATTCCTTATCAAACTCATTTTGTACTCTAAAGACATATTTTTATTATATGTGACCTTAACAGTAATTCCAAGGAGAAGGTGCCCCACAATAATAATAATAAAGTAATTTATTCTAGATGTTAATTTTTAGGACACACAGATTGAAATTAGGGACACTTTTATGGTATTTGTGAGAGCTATTGATTATGACCAGCTTAAGAGCAGAATAAGGTTAATTTTCTACCTATCATATTCTGAGTGTATTCCATTACCAGTTATTCTGTTTTCTCAGTGCAAATTTATAAGCTGTAGCATTACGATGAGTTCCAGAATCACAAATTCAAGATAAATCTGTTTAGCACATTTTATGGAATATATAATTCTTATAGTATGTGAGAAATGCTTTATTTTTACTACTGCACAATCCATTATTTCTAAGGGAATCATTCTGAGACATTAGCATTAATATAAGGCTAAGACATTTCCTGGTGTGTGTAAATAGAGCATTTTGCCTTACAGACGGAAATTCCAGAGCAATAGCACAGTAAAGGAAAACCTGTGCTTTCTTTAAATTAGTGTTATGTTTTATTTGGTCATAGTTGAAAGAAAAAAAAAACCAAGACAAAAAGAAACCTCAAGCCTGCACAAAGACCTGCTGTCAATATAGTGTTGTCAATTTCCATAGTAAAGGCAGATCACAGAAATCTGTACTTGATGAAGCATTATTTGGTATTTTTGTGAAAGACTGAGATGGTGGCATTGAGAATACAAGTATAAGCTGCACTGGTGATACAAAACCATGAGGTTTTCCAGACACTTGAGGAGACAGAATGATCTTCATAAAGCAAAGAAACAGTCTGAAATAAAGACTATGAAATGCAATAAAGATAAAGTACACAATCACCCTTAGCTTGGAAAGATCACACATACAAGTATTTGTCAGTCACTAACATTCAGACGGAAAGATTTTTTTAAAAAAATCACGAATTGGTGATACTCACTCTTATAGAAAGGAAAATGTAATTCTAGGATACTTTTAACACCACTGTCATGTAACATACAGAGATTTATTATTGAGCCCTACCCTGTGATACTATAATAACAGTGGGAATAGGGTGCTTAGTTTTGACTAGCACAGTACAGGAAGCATTCAGACAAACTAGGCAGAAGACAAAGCATAGCAATAGGAAAGATTAAAGTTTTATAAAATTGACCTAGCCATGGAAATTGTAAGAACAAAGTTTTCTTAGTATATAATTTCTTAGGATGTCATGGGGATAAGGAACACCAGGATGGTGTGACACCACTAAGCAATCTGTATCTGTGAGCTATAACTCCATTACAGAACACTGATTTTTGTTAACGTTTTCCTATAATTCTTTGTTTGTAGCTAAGGATTTTTGTAATGGTTACATTATGCCTGCATAAAAACTCATAGCATTTATTTCCTCCCTGAGCACATATTTAATGCCCATAATAAAGGCCAATAAAATTAAAATGAAAAATTCCATACATAGTACCAAGCATCTAATTACTGTAAAATTTTGTCAGTTTCTCATTTATGCACTCTTCACTAATTTAGCCATTTATCATGCTGATAGCATCCAGGTTAGAATACTGAAAAAATAAAATAACTTAAAAAAATTTGATTATATTAGCAGAGGTTTTACAAATAAATCTTTCATAGGCTATTACTGCTAAAGATACAAGTTCACAAAAAACCTCCAGATTTTCAAATGTAAAAAAATAAAGCTGTTTGAGCCACTTAAGATATGCTAGGTTTTACAGATTGCTGTTTACTGCATCTCATGATATCATTCATTCTCCATGATACACACTTTTACTAGTTACACTTGAAATAACCCCTTTTTTATTATTAGCTTAAAAATTTTCTGGAAAGATTTGTTACAACTGTTTCTTTTGAAACCATTTAGTGAGTTTTTTTTCAGGTAAGATATGTAATATTTCTCACAGTTTCTCAAAATTTGATAGCCTCAAGATTGCATGGAGAACAAAAACTTGGACAATCATAGAATCATAAAATGGTTTGGGTTGGAAGAGACCTTAAAGATCATCTAGTCCCACACCCCTGCCATGGGCAGGGACACCTCCCACTAGACCACGTTGCTCAAAGCCCCATCCAACTTGGTCCTGAACACTTCCAGGGAGGGGACGTCCACAACTTCCCTGGGCAACCTGTGCCGGTGTCTCACTCCTTTCAGAGTAAAGAATTTCTTCGTAAAGTCTAATCTAAATCTACCCTCTGTCAGTTTGAAACCATTACCCCTTGTCCTATAACTACATGCCCTTGTAAAATGTCCCTCTCCAGCTATCTTGTAGGACCCCTTCAGGTACTGGAATGCCACTATAAGGTCTCCCCAGAGCCTTATTTTCTCTAGGCTGAACATCCTCAACTCTCTCAGCCTGTCTTCACAGGCTCCAGCCTCCTGATGATCTTTCTGGCTCTCGTCTGGACTCACTTCAACAGCTCCATGTCCTCCTGATGTTGGTGACCCCAGAGCTGGATACAGTACTCCACGTGTGGTCTCATAGAAGTGGAGTAGAGGGGGAGAATCACCTCCCTTGAACCGCTGGTGATGCTTATTTTGATCCAGCTGGCTTTCTGTGCTACAAGTGTGCACTGCTGGTTCATGTTGAGTTTTTCATCAACCAACACTTTTAAGTCCTTCTCCTCAGCACTGCTCTCAGTTCATTCTCCATCCAGTCTGTATTTGTACTTGTGATTGACCCAATCCAGGTGATATTTTAGATGTTTCACTTCTCTTTATCATAATAACTCCTTCCTTTTTGATTATAACTCACTTCCATTCATTACTTTTATAACCAGACACCAGTTACCTTACAGTGATTTTGTCTATCCAGTAAAATTTTTCCTATAAATGAATAAAAAAAGATGGTAAATGATGAGAAGAGCTAAAAATAATTTTTCTTATATTCTCCCTTTTTCAGTTACAAGATATTCATGTAATTACTATCAGCTGTCATATAATTACATTGGGCAGGCACAGTCCCCAGTCCTTCAGGCTGAGTTGCAAGCAAGCTCTTTCCTTTCTTCCATAGGTAGGAATCAGCTGTTACAGAAGCAGGTGCTACTGCTTGTTTTGTTCTTTGATTTGGAGCAAAGCACTAGGTCAGGCATAGTTGGAGAAGATCAAAGGAACCAAAGATAATTTTGTAAAATTTAAAATAAACTGAAGACCAACATTAAAAAACTGAGTATTGGAAAATTTATATCATAATGATCAGTTGTTGTTTCTCATATTAAGTATACCATCTTGAGTTAAAAAACTAATTAGAGTCTTTTTGTATTTAAAGTAATTAAGTTTTCCAAATCACAAAAGGATTTAGAGACTCTGGAGAACAACCTATATATAATTGGTACCATGCAATGCATCAGATCAAGATACTGTCTGTAGAAAAGAAATTAGTATGGCTGAACTGTGCAGCATAACCTGAAGATCAGCATAAGGTGGTTCAGTCAGGACTGAGAAGGCTGGTGCCTATGTCAGGAGCTATGAAGATACATCCATCCTGCAAAATGTGAGTATTTCTGAAGAGAGTTAATTCCATTATCAAAATAAAATAAACCTTTGGAATAGAAGAGGAAGGAGAAGATAAAATTCTTCCAGAATAGTTTCTTTTTCTAGGCTTCAAACGTGAAGACCCTGAGTTTCCTCCCCTCTAGGATGTTTGAATGCCAGGGCTGGGGGACAATTCAGCACCAGCCTGGCAATCCCCTGCCCATGGAATCTGATTTTATCTGAGGCAGGGGTGCTTGGCTCCTACTAGATCAAAACCTCCCCTATGTAGCAGCCTGGCCTGTGCCAAACCCTGGTCCCTCATCTAGGTCCTGACCTTGACCTGTAGGCTGACATCTCAGCCTAGCCTCAGTCCATCCCTGCCTGGCCATCTTGGGCTGTACCTGACCCCAGTTCCCACCACTGGGCCTGATCCTGATCCACACCTGCAGGCTGACATACCAGCCCAGCCTTGGCCTGTCCACACCCCTAGGAAAGTGCCTCATGCCCAGGTTTGGGGCTGTCCCTGACTGCCCCTCCACCTGCTCTGCTCCCCAGCTGAGGTGGTGGGATGGGCCGCCAGATGAGTCCCTGCCTCAACATCCCCAGAGAGTCCCTGAAACTCCCAGTTCCCAGCCTCAGGAAGCCACTGGCTCCTGCTCCATGACACATGGAGAAGATAATCATCATCACAGTTCTTATAAGAACAATAGGTCCAGAGTGTGGGATGACTGACCAAGAGTAGTATAAGTAAAGTTAAACTCATCTGTCTCTCTTTTCTGGTTGGTTAGATACAAACAGTAGTTGTTACACTTAACGTGTCTATCAGAGACACATTTTTAAGATCTCTTCTTGGGTGTCCATTTTTTTCTCTGTTCAAGAATGGCATTACATAGCAGCAGACTTCTCCTTTGTGCTGACATTTCTTTATTGTCTCCCTCTCAGTCTGTATCAATTTGGACCTGAGACAGTGGGTTGACTAAGACATCTCTGGTGGCAGGAAAACATATGAATTACTTCTCTCTAGCTTTTTTTTGTGTTGTGAAAAGGTATGATACAGGAATCTGTGAAAATGCTATGGTCTAAAGTGAAGAAACTTTAGCAGGATGTGATTGTTGGGGTGCAGTTTTGGAAACTGCTTGGTTTTGATATCAAAGAAGGTCCCTACCAATCAGTTAAAAACATAATTATCTTGTGCAAAACAGAGACTCTCAAATCCTTCAAAGAGTTTGGGAAGATATTTTTTTATAATTTCAACTCAAGATTAAGCAGTGTCCTAAATATACCTGACAGTGCAGCTTATAATTTCTAAATTCTCTAACCCTACCAGCAAGTAAAGATAGCACATTTTACTGCCCAAAACATGCATATATACGTGTACATTTAAATTTATATATGTGTGTATGTGTACATGTGTGTGTGTGCATGAATATGTGTATCTATGAATATATTTATTTATATGATGTATTTTTGGTAAATACATAGATATACACACACATATATATGTATAAGTATACAAAATATATTAACCTGTGTTTTATGGTAAATTATGCCAGTCCAGTTAAAACTTAAAATATGGATGAAAATTTATGTTTGACTTGGACCAGAATATAATAGCTTTTGCTGCAATAACAAATAGGAAAAGTTTTCAAGGGTGTGACTGCAAGTAATTTTAAAAAAAATATTCGTTATTTATTTTAATAAGCCTTCATAATCTCCTTTATATGTGCTTAGTAAAAGAAGACAGATATACTTTCTCTCATATTTGTTTCTCTGTCATGCTTTCATTTGGTATGTTGTGTGTCTGTGTCATGCTTCCACTTGAAATGTTAAGTTCTTCAGGTACAAGCCTGTAAGATGGATTTTATATTTCCAAAAAGGACAGGACAATTGATTTTTAACATTCAAAACTGCAGAAAATATAAATAATATGGGACAGAAGAACATGCATAAGAGTCGCATAGGTAACAGTCTCACTGGACAGGGAAAATATAATCGGTATCTCTACAAAACATTCTTTAGGCAACCCTGTGCTATTTATTTTTGAACTCTCTTTTTCCACATTTACATGAACTGTATATTTTCATATGTCCGAACATTAAATAAATAAATAAATAAGAGTTAAAATTATGGTTGCCATTTAAGTTTACACAGCAGCAGTTTTGATAGTTTGAAGTTCTAATTTGACAGGAATGAACTAAATAACATTCCTCTAACTAATAGTTTTTTCAGATGTTTCTTTAGCCTAATTGAATGAATTTAATTTAATTTTGAAGGACTTTTAACTTCTGTCCCAAATGAGAATTTAAAAAACAGCTGCTACTGTGGAACAGTTTGGAAAGAGATGAGACACACTTCTATTTATCAGGAAAACAGTACAAGGGAGGTGTTTAAATATACAGACTTATATCCCTACTGGAACTAATTGGCTACAATATTTCTTAGCTGTATTTGAAATTTAACAAATTGGTAAATTAAAGCTGCAAAAAACCATACCCCAGTGATTTAAACTCCACCGCATGAACTCCCTGCTCTTTATCCATTAGATTAATAGCTCACTTGCTTCACTCATTTTTTCTGTTCATGTTTATCTGTCTGTTTCCATGAAGAACTGGAGAGAAGAAATGTTGCTGTTTGCTATCAAAATTAGACACTCTTCTGCATCCAATCTGTGACAATAAGTTGAATTTGACACAGAAGCAGCAGTGCAGCACGCTTAAACCTGGGCTTTTGACAAGAAATAGGTGTAAAATATGATGCAAACTTAGAGGTGCAGAATTTAAGACTTTCTGTGGTTTCACAGCAATATATTATGTTTTCATTTGCCATACTTCTAAAAAAATGTATTTAAATTGAATGATCTTACTTCCTTTGTTTCCGTTCAGGACCGTAACTTGTTGATAGTGAGATATGCATTACCTGAAGAATTCCAGTCATTCTGGTTATAGATTTTGTGTCAAAAACGTTCTCAAGAATTACATGATTAACTTCTAATAGGCAAGTGAACTGTTGCCCTTACTGAAAGAGTTTGATTTAATTGTAAGGCTTTAGTGACTTTTACTTCTAAATTGTAAGGGAAGGGGTTCTCCTTAAGTGTAAGTAATCTTACATGTCTGAAATCTTTGCCATAGATTTTTATGTCTTAAACCTAAGTGGCAGTGGTTTCCGTCAAAGTGACAGCCATTATGTTTCCTGATTACAGCGAAATTGTTATGAAAGACTATTAAGGTACAGCCCTTCACTGATAGGGACAAAAGTACATGTCCTAATTTTCACTCTTAGATGAATGGTTTTATTATGCTTTTATATAATAATATTTCGTCGTTAACATTTCATATTACAGAATTCAGAGAATTTGACTGCAGAATTCTGAAAACCTGTCTTTCCTTATTTTCATCTGGATGTCACTTTATCCTGTATATGACAAACATAAACCAGATGTTTCCCTTTCGTTGGTCATCTAGTAAAGTTTTGTATGATGATCTCCAATTTTTATTTTTTTTTCCCCATAAAAAAAGCAGAATTCAGAAAATAATCTTGGGTTTTAGTCTCAGCTGTAATTTGTAGTTTTCTTTGGACTCCCTAACTCCATGTTTCTATGTCCTCTTCTGGTGAGGCTTGGGGAAAATCAGTTCCCCCTACCCTTGAAACCTACTAAACTGAACACTACATCATGGGAAACTTCAGAAAAAGCAAAATCATGTTGTCAAAAGCATTTAAAAGAACTGCAAGGACTGACTTGGAGTATTCACGGTGAAACTGGCAACATATGTAGAAAAGCAATAAAGTAAATTAACTCAATTAACAGACATCAAATAACACTACAAGTTTGGGTTTTTTGTAAAGATGGTAATTGGACAATACACAGCCATATCTTAAATTCTACTGATCAAAGACAATCTATCAAATAAAAGAGTCAGAGTTAATGGCACAAAGCAGTATTCTGACCACTCACACAACTAATAATTAGCAGCTGAAACAGCAGCACAAACAAACTAATGATCATTAACTGTAACTGGTTTCTCAGTTGGACAGACTTACTGCAGAATGCTATACAGTTAGAAATCCAGTAATGCTAGTGGATTATGGTAAAGATAGTAAAATCCTGAATATAGTATATTATCCTGTATTGATGAAGGACAGAGGAGAATTGGAGTATCTGTACCAATATCCTTATGTAGGTTAAACGATTTGTCAGTGCTTTGTTGCCTTACTTTTTCACCATTAACTGAAGTGGAAGGTGAATTTAACTACTAGTTTCAGTGAGAAGTTCTAGAGTCTTCTGAAGCAGGTCATAGGATTTTTTTTGAGGCTATATGCATTCTAAGGTTGAATCCTGTAAGAAAATGCTTTTGTAGAATCACCTAATAAACCAAAGGTCTTCATACATATTGCATAAAAATAATCTCAAAATATTTTCATGTGGTATGTTTTAAGTATGTGATATTTAAAAAACAGGATGGTATAATCTGGATCTCTGTTTAAAAATACACCAGTGTTCATGCAGATGAGTTTAATTCTAGAATTTCATACTTAA
The DNA here is from genome assembly GCF_000695765.1 of Mesitornis unicolor. Lineage (NCBI taxonomy): Eukaryota > Metazoa > Chordata > Aves > Mesitornithiformes > Mesitornithidae > Mesitornis > Mesitornis unicolor. The sequence continues at coordinate 27,814 of NW_010160098.1, read as the reverse complement.
TATACTAGATGAAGTGCTACTACATTGATATTTTTCCTAAAGACTCTGACTTTGAGATTAGTTTAAGTAGCAGTCACATAATCTGAACTCATTGTATGTTAACATATCTATTGAAATATTTAAAGAGTCTTCTGTCACAACTAACCCATTATACAAGCAAGTTTAGAAGCGAACAGTATTGTGGATGCTGGGCTTGGATTAAAGATTTTGTCTTGGAACTAGTGTTATATCTTGAAAAGCATTTCAGCTTTGGAGGAAGAAAAAGCAACATATCGAGGTTGCAACTACATTTCAAGAAACAAGGAATCATAGTACAAGACTCTAAAGTGAAAGCAGTGCAAATCTGTGCCTTGATGTCATTATTTAGCCCTAAAGAAATCACCACCAAAAAGTTGAATGAATGTGAAACAAGGAATACATGACAAAACCAATTTCAACATGTACATGAAATATAAGTTTTAAACCTAGATGAACTCTACTGGTTATTCTACACTCTTAAGTGTTAGAAACCATCTTCATTGATTGACTCACTCTCTACACTAGAAACGTAGACTGCATAGACTGGGAGTTGAGGAAATTCAGCAACTGGGATTGATGTATCAAAAGTCAACAAGAATGATTAGAATATTGAAAAATTTTCCTTACAATGTGAGTTTCAAATCCTCAAAGTATTTAGCTTGCCAAGAAAATACCATGACTTAGTAGTTTAAGGCATGATTTTATCACTATATGTAAGGTCTCAATTGTTTTGTTGAGATATCTGGAAGTGTCCAAGAGATCAACACAGTGCTGACAGATATATCACAGGACCTGTGGAAGAATATATTCTCTGAAATAACACTCTACTGTGGACTGTAGTCCATTGGGAATGTATAAAGCATCTCTAAGGTAAGTAAAAGGCTATAACTAGGCAACTGAATCATTTACTTACCATGTAGGAAAAGAAATTGGAACAATAGGTTATTCAAAAGCACTAAAAATTGTACAGCTAGAAGAAAATAGGGACAGGGCATACAATATTCAGAGCTATCCAAAGGGTTGTGGGTTAATTTTGTCATAAGAAATGTCTTAATAGGGCAGACATTATATTAAATATATTAGTTCAGCCCCAGCAATTCGATTTGAAAGAGTCCTATGACTTCAGATCAGAGGCTGTCAGATTATATGACAGTAATCCCTTCTGAATACAAAATCTACTGATTAGTACAGTAAGGACTGGGATTCGTAAGGCCTCCATTTTTGGTTCCTCCTAAAAAGCCAGTATGTTATAAGTGAACTGGCTCCATACTAATCGATAGCATGTATCTTGTGCCAAGCCAAATGTGAAACTCTGAGCTGCTCAAAAAATAAAATAAAATAATGTTAAAAAAATCATGGATTCTTATTTAAAATAAAGTATATGCATTCTT